>NW_027476110.1:1740000-1879973 GCF_051020955.1 Megalopta genalis | reverse complement strand
GTTTCTGCGAAGCCGTGTATATTATCTATGAATCAAATTGTGCAGTAATGGTACCAAGAGTCATTGAAATCTGGATCGGTAATTTTTATTTACTCGTCATTATATGCTGTTGCCTTCCATTAATTAAAAACTTGCAACCATATTTGGATAACAAGCAATACAGCTTCAGAGGATTGATTTCTCCATTCAAATCCTACTGCCACTAGAGATATTGCTTTCTCGAGTTCGTTGATCAATTTACTGTCTGCTTCCTATTCTGACACGATTAAATCAAATACTCTAGATTTATAAAAATCCATGTTTAAAATGTTTAAGTTGGAACGTTCATTCGATGAAATTGATAATGCAGATTGTCTAGTTGTAGCAACTTTTGCGAGGACAAAACCTTGTTGTTGTCTATTAAGTAAGCTGTAAAGTTAAAAAGTAGGTGCGTCGAATCTTTTCGAGCAAACTCAAGCATTTATAGCATTGCAGAGTTAATGCAATTAATAAACTTATTTCTGAGGTTTTTCATAGTAGTGTTATTGGTTTAAATAGGTCTATGATTTATATTGGACAGTATTTATCGCCGTTCTTCTTGTGAAATGGAACCGCATTGTATATTATGTGCTTGAGTACGAACGCTGTGTATTTCGAACCTACACTGATTGTGATACACTGCATTGGTTTAGGTTGAAGTACGGAAAAGACTCGGTCAGGAAAGAAATTTTTCATTCTTATTGGAGGTTTTGTAAACGTTTTTAAAAAAGACAGAAATGGTAAATGTTTATATTGTTTATATAACAGTGCAATACATTCTTCGCAATATTTCGGGTCGTAACATTCCAATTTGAAAAAATCCTTCTCGCTAGCATTGTTTTTATGTGAAATGAAGTCATTTGCATAATTTGGGCTTGATCGAGTTTCGGAGATGCGTTCGAGACTAGTTTCGGATTGACAATACCTTTTTCAGTAAACTTGACAATTTCGAATTTGACGAACGTCATCAATTAAATTGTTAGAATATTCAAAAATCTTATTTCTCTATAATCATAAATAAATTATTCTTGATGATATAATTAAATAAGTCAATGCGGGTGAACTCCTGGGGCGAATTTTACTTCTGTATTCTATCGTATTCTGTAGATGCTATTTTTATCGCTGGTATACAGGGTTTCTCAAAATAACGTTACTTGAATTGACCTCAGGAACCCTCCATTTCCGCAAGTAACATAATTTTGAGACACCCTCTATATGGTGTCAGAATGTTCACTTTACTGTACACTAGAGGTAAGCAGGGATCTGAGATTTCAGGTTAGAGTCGGGTCGAAAATTTCCTTTGAGTTTGGGTCAGAACCCGAAACTTTTGGTCCCGAAATGTTCAGAAATATAGTGTATATTACATATTACATGTTACTTGTGAACTCGCCATGAAATCTATATAGCGGGGCAGTGTCCTTCGGGAGCCGGTTTTGCAAGTAGCACCTTGCTTCTAGGCTCCTGGTGAAACGCTGACGAGTGGTTGTTTTTGGTTTATGCTGTGATGTTGGATCCGTTGCTGCCTGTAATCCAGACTTATCAAGTGAATTACGTGATTGTGGTTACCTGCAGGATGTAAAAAATTCATTTTAATGAGTGACTGAAGGAGAAAAATTTGCAAAAAAACTCCGGCTTGAGAGGATGCCGTTGAATAATATGGTGAATAATATGATTATATTGTTACGGTGACTTGTCCGAATCAAGTCGCTGTAACGTGAAACTGCCCTGTTGTGAACAACTCCTTAAAAAATAATAGAAGATAGGTGTTGCCACGGAGAGTGTTACCAACGGACAATCGGAGAGTCGAAATCGGACCGTCGAACGAGCAACATTTCAAATTGAAAGATCTGAAATATAATCGTATTGAGTTGTATTATAGTTTATATTCTTTATTGTAAATATATATAAAATGCCGCGACGCGAGAGAAACGGAGTGATTCGCAACAATATGATAAGTAGAGGATAGGTGTGGAGAGGAAAGGAGGGTAGGGTGAGTCAGCGATGAGGAAGTGGGGGTGTTGGATTGAGTGAGTAGTGGTGTATTACCATTTGTTGCTTTGAGTGTGATGGGGTCAAGTCAAGTTGAATTAGGATTGTACGTGGAAAAGTGCTGAGAGTTGGAGTTAACTATTTGTTAAGGCTCGAGAATTAGTAGGTTTCAAGATTATTGGAGTTGAGAGGAAGGGAAGGAAAGAGGAGTTCGTTGTTATGATTGTTGTACTTTGTTGAGCTTGTAGCTCCTGTAGTGGTTGTTGCTCTAGATGACGTGGAGAACTTCAACGTTGAGTGTTCTGTTGAGCAGAGGGAGTGTACAAGATCTGTGTGTATGGGCTATAATTGCCGCAGTTTGTTGGTTATAGTTGCTTGAGATGCGTCAGGGACGGGGGTAAATGAAATGTAATTATTGGACGTGCGAATTGTAAAAAGAGATAATAGGAGTGCAATGCATGCAACCGCGCAGGAACATTTGCTATGTTACGAGCCGAGGGCCAGGCAGCTTTGCGTGGTCAGAGGTTCGATGCGATTGGGATTTTTTATAAGGGAGATTGCGTGGACCAGCCGATGCTTCTTTCAGCACGGATGGCTACCGAGTAATCAGGATAGGATTTGGATAAATTGGATAGGATGAATAGAATAGATGATAGAATAGAATAGAATAGAATAGGATGCCTCGTAACTTTTGCAAGAAAAATTGAAGATACACCTCGAGTAGTTGTTTATTGGTTAAAAATTTGTATCTTATTAAATAATTAAAAATATATGATAAGTTAATTATATTTAAGAATAATGTTAAGATGTAAAGATTTATAAATTTAGATTACTTCTTTTGAAGTAGAATTGTTAATTAATCTATGAATATATAAAGATATTTATTAAATATTAATTATTTGTTTAATGGATCCATTAAAATATATCTATGAGGACAGATAATATTTCTAAATTTATAGTTGATCTATTAAAAATATATATTAATAAATTTAATAATCCTGTGATTTTTTTATATTTTATAAATTTATAATATATATTATATAATTCTCTAATTATAGTTAATTAATAAAATATTTGAATAAAATATAGATATTAATATATATTATAATAAAACGTAAATATATATTTAAATATGTATTTATTATACAGGGTGTCCCAAAAATGTCTCGCAATACGGAAATGTGGGGCAGCTGAGATCATTCTAAGTAACTTTTTCCTTCGCGAAAATGTAATCTGCAGCTTTGTTTACGAGTTATTAACGAAAAACACTGACCAATGGGAGGTGACGGCGCGAAGTTCGAGAGCCCGCAGCACGAGACTTTGACAGAAGGTCCGGACGGACTCGAGCCGCGTTCGAAGTACTGAACAAGTCACGAAGCGTGAAATTTCCGGATTTTTTTTTACTATGTGAAAGTGATATTTTTAAACAAAGAGCTGTTCATCTTTATTTTAGAACGTCTGAATATTATTTACCATTTTAATTTTCTAGTGTGCATGACACCTCATGGGTACCATATGAAATTTGTATGCAAGGTGTACAGTGAAGATTAACAAAGTTCGTAAATGATATTTTAATTTAAATAATTCCGTGTCCGAACAGAATTCAACGAATGATTTGCAAAGCTGATTTAATAATAAATAATCGCATTGAGAAACGTAAAGGATTTGTTTATTAGATCGACTTATTATCGATTATCGTGAGAATGTATCGATGTCCTCTATTGTCTCTAGCATATCGTTGAACCTCGACGATGTCGGCTTGCCAGAGATTGTTACGTAAAGCAATACCAAGAAGTATAAAAAAAGAAGGAGTTGAGCCGTTGCCCAACTCTCTAACTCTTTATTACAAATAATACAAGTTTTATACGATTTACAATAGTTTATACCGAGTACAATAGTTCCGTAGCTGGTGGAGGATTCGTCAAGGCTGAGGTTTGGTGCGTTGGAGACTGGTATTTATATCGGTCTTTGTCAGGGGTTGGTGCTTCCAGAACATTCGGCGACGGGGCCATGTGCAGGATCTTGGGTGGGTTATCTTCCGGATGACGTAGTGTCTGTGTGTAGCATGAGAATGTATTAAGGCCCTTACAAGATCGTCGAGTCCTCGCACGATCACTCGCCTGCGCGGGAAGAAACGCCTCGCCGGAGCATGCAGTTCGTTCACCAAGTTTACTTTCTCATCGCTCATGATTACCACTGACACCTCTCTCTCTCTCTCTCTCTCTCTCTCTCTCTCTTGCTTTATCGGGTCCGCGGTCGCTTCAAAACGAAAGATGAACGAATTATTCGTTTAACTTTATGCTACCGAGGTTTCTCGGTTCAATCATTATCTTCTTCATCTATGTTTCAACTCAATATTTGTAAATCTATCGTTCCAATTTTCGTCCACAGATATCGCTTGATTGGTTTCGCAGCAATTCCAACGAATACTCGTTCTATCGAACCACCTGTTAAATTTATCAACAGGCATTTCATTCATTACTGCAGTAACGAGTATCGAACGATTTAATTTAGAATCAATCCGACTTCTTCGAAGTTCTTCGATTGCGGATATTATTTCGTTGTCGTGACCAGTGGGCCCGGCATTTTTCGATGCCATCAGCAATATCAAACGATACACCAGCTCGTTCGGATCGTCCCAATGCACGTAATCGATTGGATTGTTGGTTACGCGCATCATCGTTGGAATTTGTATACCCTTTCCGCGCAACGTCGAAAACATCGGTCCTACGATAGTTTTGTACTTGTAACCCTTATTCCCCATCATTTGGTTACCTCGCTGATGCGCGCGCGTAGCGATGAGAATGTTTCTGTAAATATCCTTATCGACCTCGATGTACAGGTTCTCGTCGGGTATTCTTTTGAATATCAATTCGTAGAGACCTGATAACGATATCGTCGTTGCTTTTAACATCAAACGTGGTGTTTCCAAGTATCAGTTTGTCATTATAAAAATACACTCCATACACGTTGTCCAAATTTTTCGGTGGTCCGCTAAAGGAATTGCGCAAGTATTTGCTGGCTAAAGGTCCAAGATTGTTGAACAAATGTTCTTATTCGTCGCGGTGCGATTCAGGACTTTTCAAAATGTTTCGCACCGATGATTCCAACGATGCTGTGGCCGTTGGAGACGATTCGAAAGCTTTCTCTTGTTGCTCCGAAAGTATCGTAGGTATCGTTTCGTGCGTCTTATTGCCACCCGCCTCGTTAAGGTCACTGTTGCCACTGTCGTCGTCGTCATCGTCGTCGTCGTACAACACATAGCCGATGTCATCGTTGGTAAGGACAGGGGAATATATTTTCTTTTTCTTCTTCAAATGCATCCTTGGCGTTAAAGCTGCTTCGTCATGCTTCCTCTTCTTCTTCTTGTTCCATTTTCTCTCTACTTTCTTCATAGAGAATAGCGACTGCGTTTACGGATCCAACGGCCGATCCGCTATCGGCATATTATCGTTCGCTTCCGTAGCTGTATTTTGAACCAGCTGTTTCAACGGCTCCTCGATCGGGCGTAAATTCGTCTCAATGTTCGACTCCGTATTCATTTTCCCAACCTTCAGAGCTAAACTATTTTTACGTATGACATCACTGGTCTTGGCTATTTCTTTGGCGATCGCGGCTCGCCGGTTTTCCTTAGACCGACGCATATCGGGCGGTACGATGCGACTTCAACGACTCTTGCAGTCCAAATGAGCCCCGATCACAGTACGACAAATTCGTTAAACCGCGCCTGTAACGACCACGATTCGCAGGGCTGTCTTTGTCGATTACAAGGAATCCGTACTTGTTTCGCCAATACCTCGTACAAAGTGCGTTGAACGTTTCGAACGACATATCTGTATTCATATGATTCGTGACATCTTGATTGAATAGAATCACTAGATTTGCATTGTCGCGAATCAAATGTTTAGGTATTCTCGCGTACGATTGCGACAGATAGAAACAACCGATGTGCGAATGTCTGCCTATCGCGAAATATTCTCTCATGACATCCTGTTCGTCGCAAGCAACGTCGTCAAAGATAAATATCGAATTCGGCCGAGCATCTGCCTGGGGAATCACGTCCGCGTTGTCCGAGTAGGCAAATTAACCTACATCCCCCACGGACGAGAACAAGTTGCTCAAGTATTGATACTGTGGTTGACGCAGCGATTTCGAATACACGTACAAGTTTGCGAATCGCAGCCAATTCGGACTCTCCAACAGACTAATCATAACATTCGTTTTACCCGCTTTGGGAGCTTTGGAAGCGTTGACAGATGGCGCTGCTGGGATGATCAAAACAATAAACGATGCGAAAGCTGCGAAGAAACAATTGGAAGAAGCGCGACGACACAATCGCGCTATGGAGGGCCGCGGAGTGTATCTCGCGCCGTACAAACGTGGAAAAGAATGAAGAAGAAAAAGAAGTCAAAAGAAAGGAAAAAAGATAACTCGACGACGGACGTGGAATTGAAAATCGTCTGTAAAAAATTACCGCATTATCGCGGAGTTTTCATGCGCGATGAATTGCCGAAACAAATATGGGTAAACGAACGAGGAATAGTGAATCTGGATAGCGGTCATGGTTCAGGAACGCACTGGGTCGCGTATATAAAACATGATTCGCGAGTCAGTTACTTCGATAGTTTTGGAGATTTTCGACCACCGATCGAATTGATTCGTTATTTCCGACCATCACGTACAATCACAAGATTTATCAAAGTTACGACGAAAGCGTGTGCGGACAATTGTGTGTGAAATTTCTGCGAGGAACTCTGATATAGTTCGTCGCAAGGATGTCATACACGCTCACGTTATCGGGAAGAAGTAGCGTGTTAGCATCCAAGTACTTCCCGCCTATAGATCTCAACAATGCCGATTACGAAGTGGGCCTGCTCGATTTGCAAACTTATTACACAATACCAAACATCAGTTCAAATATCGGTATTGGGATTTTGGCTTGGATTATTTCTCAAATAAATATGATATTAATTCCATTTCTTAAACAGCTTTATTTTTACTTTCATTTGAGAGAAGGTATATGTACGAACTGACGCCTGCTTATATACCTTTTTTGGTGTGGTCTTCTACACAATCAGAGGCGGTCATTCATCGCGTCTTACATTGTATTCTCGGTGCTGGGATCACTAACGGTCAGAGCACGATGTGTTCTAACGACACCGGCGATGGTGTATGGCGGCATCTTTGATATACAGTTTACATCACCGTCGGTGCGCGTTGACGAAACCGGCGAAAAATGTAATCTGATATTTTCGAATATCAGTCCCCAGAAAAACCTGACCAGACCATTTATTTCTTATATTAATTGAACAATGAGAAAAAAAATTCTGTTATTGTACGCCTATTCCAACTCTCATTTGGATGAACTTCTGTCCTGGAAGTGGCTTGGTCAGCATATCTGCCAATTGATGACCTGTTGGAATATATTTTAATATTACCACTTTATTCTCTACCTTTTTTATTTATTTTTTTTTATTAACGTGGGGGAAATCTGCTGGTCAGACACTCCCGACCCGCCCGAAGGACGGGACGGGGGTAGTGCGGGGTTTGACCCGCTAAAACCCCCACGGCGGCCTAGGGCGCTGGCGATTAGCGGGGGAGCCACGGGAACTCTCAAAGAACACAACCGCGGCTCCTCCTCGCCTGGCCGGCCACCAGGATGGAATGGCGGTGGCCGGCCGCGTCCCGGGGGGGGGGGAGATTTATCCACCCCCCATGAATCATCTTGATTCGGCGGTGCGGGGGACCGCACCCCACACCGCCTCGTCACTCCCAATATGGGGAGGACATCTTCAGTTGGCAGGCGGCGGGCAATTAAACCAGCATAATCTGGTACACCCGCCGCCCGCCTATTCTCAGCTGCTCGGGGGGGGGGGGGGCTCTAGGCGTGGGCGCACACGCCGCACCCCCCGCTCACGGCGACCCTGCTCGGCAGCCACCTTCTGCAACATTACCTGTTCGCAGAAGGCGATGGCTGCCGCCCATTTTCTCGGGCTCTCCAGCATGGCCCCAACTAAGCTGGAGAGAGCGAAGTCGCGACCAACTTCCCTTCTTAGGACTCGGCGCAGCATTGAAAAGGCGGGGCATACCTCCAGTGTACTTTATTCTCTACCTACTCTCTGGCAAAGTGATATTTAATATCGATATGTTTTGATCTTTTGTGACTAGTTGGGTTGTTTGCAATACTAATACAACCATTATTGTCTTCATAGATTACAATGGATTCTGATATATTTACTTTGATACTGGTTGCTAAAGATTTTAACCATAATGCTTCTTTAACTGCTTTAAATAAAGCCATGTATTCAGCCTCAGTCGAAGAGACCGCGACTGATGATTGCTTTTTCGTATTCCAACTAATTGTATATTTTTCGAACAATTTAAATATATAACCAGTTGTGTCGTTTCCATCCCAATCTGAATCAGCATACCCTGCTGTCTATCAAGATGTTATCATGTGTACCTCTTGTGTACGTTAGTTTGATATCTGTCGTGCCTTTCAAATATCTTAAAACTCTTTTAAGACAAATCCATAATTCCTTATTTCTTTTATTTGTGTATCTGCTCAAAATGCTCACAGCTACACATAGATCAGGTCGCGTACAGATCATAATATTGTTACGTGCCGAGGGCCAGGCAGTTTGGGTGGCCGGAGGTTGCATGCAATTGGAATCTTTTTGGATGAGGTGCGTAGACCAGCCGATGTTTATTTCGACACGGGTGGCTACCTTTTAGGTTAGGATGAGGTGCGTAGACCAGTCAATATTTATTTCGACACGGGTGGCTACCTTCAAAGGGGTTTGGATAAGGTGGTTGGAGGAATTGGTGTTAGGATGCCTCGTAACTTTGTTAAAAAGAAATAAGGATATACCTCGAGCGGTTGAGGTATACCTTGGTGGGTTCTTACCTATTACTGGTTCGAAGCAGGAGATGGTAATAATTGAAGTGGAAACCAAAAAACTGGTAGAAACTAATTTATTGCGCGCTGGGTTTAACAAGTGTGAGTGTGTGTTTGTGGACTCTAAACGCGCTCTCAGTTTTTCGCACTGAGCCGGCGGGGGCTTTCGATTTTAGGCTGTTACCTCTGAGATTTGGTTGAAAGAGAATTTAACTCGATCTTGCTAATGTTTCCGTCTCAACGAATGTCACGAAACTAGCCCGCTTCCCGGTCGCGTTAGAGCCCTTTATATACTAAAATTTTATGGGAAAAATGGTAGTGGCGGTGTTGCTACGTGGTCCGGTTCCAGAACGTTCGTCGTCGTACCCCCTCGGAGGCACTCGACTCAAGATATACAAATCCACCCCCGACTGGCTGCCGCCAGCCTGGCGTATGCCTTCAGGAAGGAATATAAAAAATACGTGGGAAGATTCCTCGTATGTTACAATATACATCAAACAACCAATAACATTTCGACAAGGTGCCTCATATTGTTCGTCTGAATTCAGGGCTTCATAATTACCCCCCCCCCCCGTGTCCGCTACCTTGTCGTGGTGGGGGGCTTCGTGCCCTAATGATCCTCAAGGCTGTACCGGCGGGGATTTTATTCCCTGGCAGGTTCTACCTAGCCGGAGTGGCTTGAGGTGAGGGGCCAACTAAAGTCGGACACATACCGTAAACCTGTGGTCATGTTTGGCGGTGGCGGTCTGTGGCCACCCAGGGCGGGAGATAACCCCCGAACTAGCCCTCGCGTAGGAGGGTTGATCGGCCGAGTCGATGGGTGTATCGGCGATGAAGGCATTAGAGACCGTCAGTGCGTCGTACATGTAGTACTTCGCATAATGGCGAGGCCCTGATTTAGCATACGGGCTGTGGCGTGTTCTTTGTACAGCACTGTATGTGCTGTATGACTTCCGACTGGGGAACTGTTGTCACTCGTGGCATCAGTTCCCCAGTTTACGTTAAACGGTTTTTCAGACCGTTTTTCGTGGGCGGAGCGCGCCACTAGACAACACTCCGCTGGGCTCAGGAATACATGGGATGCAATCAATCCCCTGGGCAACCCAGGCCGCAAGGGGCAAACGTGCCCTAGCCACACTTGAGCCTCCACGAAAAAGGTACCGCTGGATAGCTCGTGTTCTTAAATACGCAGCGAACTGAACGAAGTGTGGTGGAGAGGAAGAGGCAGCCTCTCCGACTGCTGTCTCCCACGTGTTTGCCGTGCGTGGCGACCCTTGTCGTCGGAAAAGAGGATCCTGGGATCTGAGGGGGCCCTCTCCTGCGGGTGAGACGTCCCCAACACGTACCTTTGGCCTCTGCTTCGGCTAGATGGGCGGCTGGACGAGAAAAGCAGCCCTGGTCCAGTCAATCGGCTTGGAACGACCACACGCTTCGGGCAAGTGGGTTCTGCTGGGCGAGGACGCGGGCTGGGTAAGGAAACCGACCCAGCCAGCAGACTATATTCGGTGCGTAGCCCTAACTCAGCCTTTGGCGGGTTCCAAATTGTGTGGGTCGGTGGTGGCCGGGGAGCGCACTGGATGAAAGACCAAGACACATTATGGGTCTGAAAAATAATGAACAAACAAAAACTAAGCGTCCAAAGACGACGGGTCCAGCTCCTACTCGGAGTGAAGCCGTCGCCGCAGACGCGGGAACTGCAAATGCAGCTGTCAGTCCCCCCGCGTCTGTGAGAAAGACAAGATCCGGGAAGGTGATTAATATCGCCAATCCTCGCGTGATCTTGCAAAGATGTGTGACTCCCACGCGAGCGGTCTCGGTGAAAACCGAGCCCACGGTAGAAGGTACGCCGGACACCGGTAACGTGGAAGTAATCGAACGAGTCGGAGACACGTCACTCGTGAAGGTGCAGTCGGCACCCGAGCGTGTCGAGGACCCTACTGGTGACGGTTGGCAAACCGTCACCAAAAAGTCGAAGCGAGCCAAGCCGGGCACACCCACCGGCAAGGCCGCAGTAAACCGGGCCAGGAGACCGAAGGGGACGTTCTCCGGGCAGAAGGTACGGCCTCTCGATCTCGTAAGAGACGAAGCCTTTAGGCGAGTGTCCGAAATACGGACCTTTTGCTTTCGACCTGAGTCGAAAGTCAATAAGGAGTCCGGGTCAAAGATACTCGCCGAGGTTGAGGCACTCAACGAGCTGGTCCAGGAGCTTATTCAACGGAATAGCTTCGTCGAAGGGCAGCTCGCCGCGGTCAGGGCGGACCTAAAAGCGCGTCCTGCCGTAATGAGTGCGATGCGACCTGGGCCGTCCAAGGGAACTCTCCCGAAGACGGCCTGCAACGCCGCGCAGTCGACTTACGCCCATGTGAACAAAGTCGACTGCAAAGGAGCTTCTCCGGAAGCGGGGAGACGGCCACAACCGCAGCATGTGGTAAAAATCTTCCCGCCGAAGGAAAAAGGACAGAGCAGCGAAGTTACGAAGGTTACTGTTCTGTCCCTCATTAAACCAGCGAAGGAGGCGATCCGAATAAAGTCGGTCCGACGCATCCACTCCGGTGGCATCGTCGTCGAGACCGACCGAAAGGAGGACCTGCAAGCCTTCGTTGGCAACAAGAAGCTCCGGAGCGCGGGTCTGTCCGTCTCCTTACCCACCAAGCGGGACCCCGAGGTTTTAGTTTACGACGTCCCGCGTCGGATGGGTAAGGACGAAATTGCCTCCAGTATTTGGAGGCAAAATCTCTGCGATGCGAACCAGAAGGATGTGCCTTCGGGAATTCGGGTCAGCCGCATGGCTGGCAAGACCCCGGAGACAGCCAACTGGGTCGTTGCCGTCAGTCCGCAGAATCTTCAGCGGCTGAAGCAGAGGGGTAGCCGAGTTTACCTTGGATGGAACTCCTGTCGTGTACGGGATTTCGTCCAGGTGCTTCGGTGCTACCGTTGCCAACGGTTCGGGCATACCTCGAAGCGTTGTAAATTCAAGGAGGACGTGTGCGGTCACTGCTCCCAAAAGGGGCATACCTTCACGCTCTGTAGCAAGAAGAGTGAACCTCCGGTCTGCTCTAATTGCAAGGACAGAGGGTGGGCTAGTGCACACAAGTCGCGGGACCCAGCTTGCGCTTCCTATCAGGCGGCGCTAGCTTTGGAGTCGTCCCGTGTCCGACTTGAGTGACGGGCAGACGTGGACTTGTCCACTCCGCCATTCGAACGGCATGCTGGGCGGACCCCTCGGGGTTCGCCCCCTCGGGCCAGGCTGAAGCCCCTCTTGCGGAGATAAATTGACTTTAACACTACTCCGTCAAGAGTGCCTGGATTGGGTTGGACTCGAGGTGGCAGCGGGAGTAGCACGTTGTCTTCCCCTGTCACGATAACGAACGAGGGTAGAGCCAGACCATCGGCACGCGTCGAGAGAGCGGCTAGTATAGTCCACATAGGACCCAGGCATAGCCCATCTTAAGACTCACAACGACGACACTAACTGTGGTCATGTTTTACAGGAACGGGGGCTTGCCTTAACCGACCGGACCGCGAGGATGACAACCTCTCTAAAAAATCCCTAGCCCCAAGCAGTGTTGCGCGGTGAAGAGGGCGTAGCTGGAGTAAGCGCCAGCTACGGTTGGTGGGTGCACCAATCGTTAGCGGACAACCCCGGGGTACCTGGCGACCCCCCCGGGCGTATTAGCCTTCCCCGGGTATGGCGGCTCTACCCGGGGTGACCTCCTTTCCGACCACACTCGTGGGATGAACTATGGAGTCTTCTTTTTCAAAAACAACCGGGGAGGGGGGTAACGAGCGAGAGGGAGAGGCGTGCGAGCCAATCGTGCGCCTAGAACGATATATAGAGCCGGTGTCGCGGAGGCTTTCTGCCACACGCGGCACAAAGAGGCCTGCGGAGGGCCTTGGCGACTGCGACGGGGGGGAGGAGTCGGACTTCTCCGTCTCCTCCCACCACTCGTCGCAGAGCGTCCCGGGCACCTCCAGGAGGAAACGGGGCCGGCCACCGACGACCGGGGAATACGTTGGCCTCCAAGAGGCCAAACGCAGACAGGCTGAGGTTGATAGAAGCCTCATAGCGGGCATTTTCGACCCGGCTGCCCCGGGGCCGAGGCCTGCGAGATCCAGCGACCCGCTGCCGGATGAGGTTGAGGTCGCTGCGGATTTCCGGGGCCGCCCGACGCGTGACGTTGCGGCAGCAGTAATGGAGTGCCTGGGCGATGTGGCCAGAATCTCCAGTGCTGCGACGGGACTGAAGGCCAGTGCGGTGCGGTCCCTCCGGACGGCGGCCCTGAGCAGCCGGGTGGGCGTTGCGAAGCTGGCAGTTCGGTCGGCTCCCAGCGCCACCCGGCTGTTGGAAGCCGAGAATGCCCAATTAAGGGAGCAGTTGGCGGAGTTGCGAGCTGAAGTCGCCCGACTCCGTCAAGCGGTGGAGGCGGGGCCGGCTGTTGCCGGGATGGCTCCGCCGCTGCCCCCTGGTGGGGGCAAGGGATTGCTGCCGGATATCGGCGCTCGGAGGCCCCAGTCCCCTGGGCGAGGAGGGTCCTCGCCCCCACCAGCGGCTGTGCCAGCAGATTTGCTGGCACAGATCGGCTCCGTTATCGATGCCAAATTGGCATCGTTCAGAAGGGAGCTGGTCCCGCGGGTGCGAGGCCCACGATCGGCGGCACCTGTGCCGTCCGCCCCACCCCTGCCGATGGACAGGAGGGGGGGAAAGAAAAAGGGTGGCAGTGGGGGAGGGACTGTGGTCGCTAAGGCGACACAAATGCAGCCCGACCCTACTGTTGCGCCGCCCTCCACCACACCTCCAACTGAGGTGTGGTCAAAGGTAGTTGGCCGGAAGGCCAAAAGGGCGGCTGCCGCAGATAAACCTGCGGCAGCTGCTAAGGCTGCTTTGACCCAGAGGGCGGCGAGGCGGGTGGCTCCGGCTGCTCCCAAAAGGGCTCCCCTGCCGCCGCGTCCGCCCCGCACGGCTGCCGTTACTCTAACGGTACCGGCCGACGGGGCGATGACTTACGCCGAGGCGATGGCCACTGCCAGGTCCAAAATAGACCTGGCAGAAATTGGCATCGCCTCGCTGAAGCCGAGGAGAGCGGTGACGGGGGCAATAATTTTAGAGGTCCCCGGAGCTGATGGAGCAGCCAAGGCCACTGCCCTGGCCTCTAAGATGGCTGACGCGCTGGCAGGGACCGGCGTGAAGGTCGCGCGCCCAATCAAAAAGGCCGACCTTAGGGTGCGCGGCCTGGTCGACTCGACCACGCCGGTGGAGGTCGCTGCAGCTGTCGCCCGTGTGGGAGGGTGCGACCGGGGGGATGTGAAGACCGGCGAAATCCGGTCTTCCCCCTCTGGTTTGGGCACCCTCTGGGTCCAGTGCCCTGCTGCGGCCGCACGCAAAGTTGCGGTCGCCGGCAAACTGACAGTGGGCTGGACCCAGGCGACAGTGGAGGCCCTCAGCGCCCGGCCCTTGCAGTGCTACCGCTGCTTTGGCTTAGGCCACACGAGGCAGCGGTGCACTGCGGCTGAGGATCGGTCCGGCTGCTGTTTTGGGTGCGGCAGTCAGGACCATAAGGTGGCTGGCTGCACTGAACAGCCAAAGTGCCCGCTTTGCGCGGGTGCTGGCAAGCCGGCCGGCCACCGCCTCGGCAGCCGGGCGTGCCCTGCCAGCGCGAGACGCGGCAGAGGGAGCAGGGGTAGGAGAACCACGACGGTCAAGGCGGGAGCCGCCGTGGCAGCTACTAATACAAAGGATCCGGCACCCAAGGATGCCGCCGTTGCGCCCGCGGGGGCGGTTGGGGCTGATAAAACCCCAGACGCCACCGCTCCCGCGGCGGCGATGGAGATTGAGGCGCCGGAGTAATGGGGCCTACTGGCCCTATTATTCAGGCCAACCTGAACCGCTCGGTCAGGGCACAAGACCTTTTTGTGCAATTCCTAGCCGAGCGGGGTGCCGGGTTGGCCGTAGCGGCGGAGCCGTACCGGGTCCCCGACCATCCTCATTGGATGGGGGACTTGGACGGCTCCGCTGTTATAATATGGGCAGGCCGGCCGGGGTCCCCGGCGTGCTCCGTTATCGAGCGCGGCCGGGGATACCTGGCCGTTGACTGGGGCGGCACCGTGGTTGTGACGATCTACGCACCTCCGAGGTGGTCCCTCGAGGAGTATGAACAGTATCTGGACGTGGTGGGGAGATGCGTCTCTCGCTGCCAGCCACGTCCGGTGCTGGTCCTGTGGTACTTCAACGCCAAGTCTTCAGCTTGGGGTTCCCCCAGGACGGACCCGAGGGGCCGGGAGGTGCTTGATTGGGCGGCGGGACTCGGGCTCTGTCTCCTAAACACGGGCTCGGTCCATACGTGCGTGCGGTATAACGGGGGGTCCATCGTTGACCTGTCGTGGGCAACGCCCCCGGCCGTGCGCCGTATTACGGGGTGGAGGGTGGCGGAGGAGGTCGAGACGCTGTCCGACCACAGATACATTGTTCTCGGCCTCTCCGCCGCCCCATCGACGCCCCGACGTCACCCCGCTGATGAGGGATCGCCTCAGCCACGGTGGGCGCTGAAGCGCCTCGACCAGGACGCTCTGATGGCGGCATCCCACGTCGTGGCCTGGCCGGCAACACTGGCCGGGCCAGTCGACGGGACAAGGGAGGCCCATTGGTTCCGGGGCGCAATGACGTCGATTTGCGACGTCGCCATGCCCCGGGCCAGGGTCTTCCCGAGGAAGGCGGTGTACTGGTGGTCGCGCGCGATAGCGGATTTACGCACAGAGTGCGTCCGCGCGGGACGCCAGTACGCCCGCGCCCGTCGACGACGACGTTCCGACGTGGAGCTGGCTATCCAGCTGTATGGGCGATACAGGGAGAAGATGGTCGCCCTGCAGCTGGCCATCAGGCAGGCGAAGAGCCAGGCCTGGCGCGACTTTCTCGGGTCTCTGAACCGAGATCCGTGGGGGCGCCCATACAAAATGGCGATGGGACGTTTACGTCCCTGGGCGCCCCCTCTGACGGAAAGCCTGGATCCGGGGATGCTCGGACGGGTCGTGGACGCGCTATTCCCCGTCAGCGGGGAGGCGTCCCGGCCCGTCCCTCAGCTAGAGGGACATGAGTGGTCCCCGGATCTGGAGGTCGCGCCGGAGGAAATGGCCGGGGTAGTCAAATGGCTTCGGGGCAAGAATACTGCCCCGGGGCCGGACGGTATCCCCGGCCGGGTCTGGTTGCTTGCCATGAGCGTCCTGGGCGGGAGGCTCAGAAGCCTCTTCTCCGGGTTCCTGAGGTCCGGGGTGTTCCCGGACCTCTGGAGGAGAAGTCGGATGGTCCTCTTAAGGAAGGATGGGAGGCCTGCGGATTCTCCCTCCGCGTACCGGCCCATTTGCCTCCTAGACGAGGTGGGCAAGATCTTTGAGAAGATCATTGCTGCCCGCCTCGCCAGGCACCTGTCCCGCGTCGGCCCCGATCTGGCGGACTGCCAGTTCGGCTTCCGGGAGGGGCGATCGACGGTCGACGCAATCGACCGTCTAAAGTCCCTCTCGGACAATGCCGTGGCACGGGGCGGGGTCTGCTTGGCGGTGTCGATCGACATCGTCAATGCGTTTAACACCCTGCCCTGGTCCGCCATTAGGGAGGCCCTGGTTGAACACCAGGTGCCTCCCTATCTGAGGCGGGTGATCGGGGCCTACCTGCGGGACAGGTGGGTGGAATACCCGGGCCGGAACGGGACGATACGGAGGGAAGTGGACTGCGGGGTCCCACAGGGGTCCGTGTTAGGACCACTCCTGTGGGACCTGGGATATAACGCAGTCCTGGAGAAGGCCTCCCTGCCCGACGGTGCCACCCTTGTCTGCTATGCGGACGACACGTTGGTGGTCACCGTCGGGGACACCTTCCAGAGGACCATCCGACGAGCAGAGGTTGCGGTGGCAGCCGTCGTCGCGAAGATCCACGATCTGGGGCTGAAGATGGCCCCGGAGAAGGCCGAGGCCGTCTGGTTTGGACGGCCTCGGTCGCGGCCACCGGCCGGATCGTGGATCTGGGTTGGAGGAGCCTTCGTCGAGGTGAAGTCCGAGATCAAGTATCTCGGACTGATCCTCGACAGCCACGGGAGATTCGGGGCGCATTTCGGCCGCCTCGTCCCCCGGGTTGAGAGGGCGGCGGCCTCGCTCGGCCGCCTGTTGCCCAATCTCGGGGGACCGGATAACATGGTGCGTCGCCTATACCTAGGCGTGGTGCGGTCCATGGCCTTGTACGGCGCCCCGATCTGGGCGCCGTCCGCGAGGGCAAGCCGGCGCATCACTTTGTTGTTGCGCCGGCTTCAGAGACAAATGGCCCTTCGTCTCATACGAGGTTACCGCACCACGTCTACCGTGGCGGCGCTTGCTCTGGCGGGAGAAATTCCCTTCGAGCTGCAGGCGGCGATGCGCGCCTATGTTTATAGGCGCATATGCATCGCTGGCCGGGCTCGGGGGGACCCGCCGGAGCAGGAGGCGGTCCAGTGCTTCGAGCTCCAGGCTCGGGGACTTGCGCTCGCCAGATGGCATGCGGAGCTTTGTTCCCATGCCGGCGAGCGCGTCCCTGGGGCTCTCCTGCCACACTTCACCTCGTGGCGGGAGAGGCGGTTTGGCAGGCTCACCTACCGTGCGACGCAGGTGTTCACCGGGCATGGCTGCTTCGGTGTATACCTGTGTCGCATCGGTCGGGAAGCGACGACGGTGTGCCACCACTGTGGCGCGGAGGAGGACTCGGCGCAGCATACACTGGAGGTATGCCCCGCCTTTTCAGTGCTGCGCCGAGTCCTAAGACGGGAAGTTGGTCGCGACCTCGCTCTCTCCAGCTTAGTTGGGGCCATGCTGGGGAGCCCGAGAAAATGGGCGGCAGCCATCGCCTTCTGCGAAGAGGTGATGCTGCAGAAGGAGGCTGCCGAGCGGGGTCGCCGTGAGCGGGGGGTGCGGCGTGTGCGCCCACACCTAGAGCCCCCCTCCCCGAGCAGATGAGAATAGGCGGGCGGCGGGTGTACCAGATTACTGGTTTAATTGCCCGCCGCCTGCCAACTGAAGATGTCCTCCCCATATTGGGAGTGACGAGGCAGTGTGGGGTGCGGTCCCCCGCACCGCCGAATCAAGATGATTCATGGGGGGTGGATAATCTCCCCCCCCGGGACGCGGCCGGCCACCGCCATTCCATCCTGGTGGCCGGCCAGGCGAGGGGGAGCCGCGGTTGTGTTCTTTGAGAGTTCCCGTGGCTCCCCCGCTACTCGCCAGCGCCCTAGGCCGCCGTGTGGGTTTTAGCGGGTCGAACCCCGCACTACCCGCACTACCCCCGACCAACAGATTTCCCCCACGTTAAACAAAAAAAAAAAAAAAAAAAAAAGGGCTTCATAATTAAGCTTACTTTCAAGTGGAGTATTTATGGGTTTACAATTATCCATATTAAATTTCTTCAATACTTTTCTAATATAAGTACTTTGGTCTAGAGTTATATTTTCTCCACTCCTTTCAATTCTAATGAAACTGTTCATTACCTGTTCATTAAGTAGTCTTTGAAATTATTCATCTTTACGATATTAGCTGTCGCAACTACCAAATGATCGACATACAAAACTACATAGATATTTTTTGAAATATCTCCTTTATCTAAAATGTAAGTACAACGGTCAACTGGGGAATTCTGAAAATCTTTTTAAGAGCCTTTTCGAATTCTTCAAACCAGCATCTTGCTGCTTGTTTTAATCCATACAAAGCTTTATTTAATTTACAAACTTGATTCTGTTTGTTTTCAATTCCCTCAGGTACTCTCATATAAATTTCCTCCTTTAATATACCGTTTAAAAATGCGGTTTCTACATCCATATGATGGATTAATAAATTAAATTGATTAGCATAAGCAATTATAAATCTGAAACTTGAAATCCTTGCAATCGGAGCAAAGGTTTCATTATAATCTACTAAATACTTTTGGCTAAACGCTTTTGCAACCAGCCGAGCTTTATATCTTAATGGGTTTACAAATTCATCATCTTTTATCGTAAATACCCATTTACAATTTATTATATTTCTATTGCTAGGACTTGGTACTAATGTCCAAGTTTTATTCACCATAAGAGAATTAATTTCTTCTCTAATAGCTTGTTCCCATTGTTCCCTATCATTTCTGTTATTTGTTTCCTGATATGATGCAGGAGTTTCACAAACTACCGATTGTGCACACATCATATAATCAATCGGCATGTCCTCTTCATCATATGAAATGTGCGGTTTCCTTTTAATCCTATCACTCCTTCTTGGTTCTGATAACATTCTTTTACTGCTATTTGTACTATCTGTATTTGTACTATTCTGAGAAGAAGACCTATCTACTGTTATTTCAATATTATCATTATGGAATTTTTCATTGATTCTGTTTGAATTTATACTCTCTAGTTTATCTGTTTTTCCATCAACAGACTTACTATGATCACCCACTGATTTTGACTTTACGTCAGAAACATCAGTTTTATTTCCGATATTTTCCGAACTTAAACTATCTGGTTTGCCATTATCAGATTTCTTTAATTCCTTTATTGAGTTTGACATTACGTTAGAAATTTCAATTTTATTTTGAGATTTTTCACAACTAATCTCTTTAACATTTGCTACCGGCCTTGACTTTAGGAAATTAACTTCGTCAAATATTGTATCCCTGACAACGAAATACTTTTCCTTTTCACGTCCCACACTCTATACCCGTTTGTTTCATAGCCTGCTAGTATTCCTTTCCATGTCTTTTCGTTACATTTGGTTTTACTAGTTTTATCATGCACATATAGTGTAGAATCAAATATTCTTAAATATTTTATTTGTGGAAGTAGTGATTGGACCGCACACGTCCGTATGTACTATAAACAAAGGTCTTTTTACATGATCTTTATCTTTTTCCTTTTTAAACGGCAATCGTGCTTGTTTTCCATTAACGCAAGCTTCGCATAAGTTATTATTTGGTATTATTTTATTTACCAATTCGACATCGCTAATCATTCCTTTATTTCTTAACTCTAAGAATTTACTTTTTTCAATATGTCCCAAGCGTTCATGCCATAGTTCAAAATTACCTTTGATAATACTGTACATTTGGACTGAGTTTACTTGTTCATGCTTTATTTTAAAATCTATTGTAACAAGATTGTTCGAGGACTTACCCCTGATGATCGCCTTACCGGATTTAAAAATCTGTACACCTTGTTTATCAAATACAATCGTATTACCCATACTTTGCATCTTTGATACAGAGAGCAAGTTATATGGTACTTCCGGCGAATATAGGACGTCCTTCAATTCTCCTGCGACTCCTGTGTCACTGAGTACTTCCAGTGTGTCCCTTTTTGTTGCCATGATGTATTTTCCAGATTTTGTCACTGATATCCTGATCGGTGTCTTCAGCTCCTCGTTTTGCTAAGTCTACCCTATTGATAATATGGTCGGACGCTCCTGAATCCAATAAAAATTAAACCCGTTCTCTTCTATCTTCAGTGCATTCCACATATCCTGCCATGAATGCAAATCCATCTGTATTTGCAGCATTTGTATTTTGCTGCACACACTGCACTGTTTGTAATGTTCTCCTGTTTTCGCTATTTTTATAGTCCATGGTTCTCTTGTGGTAGTAACAATCCTTCTTTATATGTCCTTTTCTTCCACACTGGTAACATTTTGTCTTCATGTTCGTAGACGTTTTATTTCGTATTTAAAAATTTCCACGTTTTTTGTTTTTATAGGAAAGTCTTGATTAGTGAATCTCCTTTTATTATTATTTTGTTTAATTGCCTGGAGAATCTTTATACTTGAATCGGCATTCTCATTTAACAACTTCACCTCATGATCCAATAGCCTGGTTTTTACGAATGCAATACTTAAGTTGTCTTCAGCTAAAGTTTCAATAGCTGTTATCATTCCATCATAAGATGATGGAAGTGTTAATAACAAATGAGAAATTACATCTATCTCTTCTAATTTTCCTCCAGCTGCTTTCAATTCAGTGATTAGGCCATCAAATGTCGTGAAGTGTCTCATCAATGGGGTATCACTTTGCAATTTTATACTCAGTAATTTCTTTTGCAGAGCCAGTTGAGTGGTACACACGAGGTGTCATGCACACCAGAAAATTAAAACGGCTGCCACGGTTAAACTTCATATTATTTCGGGTCCGAAAAATTAGTAAATATTCTTCAGACGTTCTAAAGTAAAGGTGAACAGCGTTTTTCTTAAAAATATCACTGTTATGTAGTAAAAAAATCCGGTAAGTTCTCGCCTTGTGACTTGTTCAATACTTCGAACGCGGCTCGAGTCCGTCCCGACCTTCTGTTAAAGCCTCGTGCTGCGGACTCTCTCGCGGACCCTCTCCCTCGCATCGTCACCTCTAATTGGCCAGTGTTTTTCGTTAATAACTCGTAAACAAAGCCCCAGATTGCATTTTCGCAAAGGAAAAAGTTACTTCAAATGACCTCAGCTACCCCTCATTTTTGGCTGTTAAAATAATCGTCGAACACCCTGTATAGCGGTATCTTTGATATACAGTTTACATCACCGTCGGTGCGTGTTGACGGAACCGGCGGAAACGTAATCTGATATTTTCGAATCTCAGTCCTAAGTAAACTATAAATTAATTTTTGTCCGAGGCTAAAGTTTCTTTTTCGACAATCGGAGACAATAAATTCTATTTCGGCGACGAGGGTGAGGAGATAAACATCCCGGACGGCTCGTACGAACTGGGGGCGATCAACGCTTACTTGAGGCGTGAGATAAGCGCGCGGTATCCTTCTCCAGCCAAAGATAACAACGATGTAGAATATCTGCTGATCCTACGAGCGATCAACAATACTATGAAAAGCGAAATTAAAAGCGCATATAAGATAGATTTTACGAAACCCGACACCGTGGGTCCAATCCTAGGATTCTCTAGGAATCGCATTCTATCACCGAACACGTGGCATGTATCGCACACTTCCGTGAATATCATTAACACGAATATTATTCGAATAGAATGCAACGTAACCACCGGTTCGTACGATAACGGGAAACTGATTCACACGATACACGAATTCGCGCCTAACACGTCGCCGGAGTATAAAATATCGGAAACACCGGCACGAGTCATTTACCTCCTGATCGTTACACGATCAATGGAAGATTTAACGGTTCGCATCGTGGACCAGTCTGCACGTTTGATTGATTTTCGAAACGAAGAAATCACGGTTCGGCTGGACGTTCGTCGAATCGTCTCATAACCTTGACATAGCCGTTATGTTAATTCATAATAATAATAATAGGATATCGAATACGTCGAACATAAAAAACGGCGCGCCATTTCGACAATAAGTAGAAGAAGAAGACGAGGAAACTAACCGAAACATGGAATATCTGCGATCTTTGGGATTCATCGTTACCAAGTAATCGAACTCGCTTCACCGCCATGTCCGACGACATTCTGAACATCTCTGAGGCACCAATCTTCGACAATCGAATAACTACGATCGACATGCACATCTACAATACGTACGCCAACACAACGTTTGGAAACAGTGATGAGATAAGAATACCCATTCAACATCAAGACTTGTACACTCTTCCGTGTAAAAGCTTCCTATACGTGGAGGGAAGACTCAGCCTACCGGGAGGATCGACCAACGACACGGTGGCTCTAGAGAACAATGCGGTAGCGTTTATGTTCGACGAGATACGTTATGAACTGAACGGAGTGGAAATCGATCGGTCCAGAAATCCCGGTACAACGACGATCTTGAAGAATTACATCAGTCTGAACATTACGAAGAGCAACGCGCTTGTGATGTAAATTTTCACACTTAGATATATAAAAAACTTTATTTCATTCAAGCTGGTTACGCCTGAATGTACAATACAATAAATGAACACAGTACAAATTTTAATAGTAACGACGGACAGCAATTTGATGTGTATGGGTCAAAACCCTGATTCCAACTCAATGGTCTGTCTTTGATGTGCGGTGATTTTATACAGGCTCTTATCTCGCTCCACGTGGAGCAGGCTCTTATCTCGCTCCACGTGGAGCAGGCTCTTATCTCGCTCCACGTGGATCGTAGTCGGCTGGACCTCAATCGGATGTTGTTATGATGGTGTAACGGGGCGTGTAGGCTGTCACACGCTGTCCAACGCGGGCTGGATATACAGAAACGATGATCAACGGAGGGAAACTCTCACCGTAACGCTTACGAATTTGCTACATTTCAACTTTTGCGGGCATATGAACACATTGCTAGACTTCTGCGAAGATTACAAACGTGTTGTAATAAATGCTCGGCACGGATTGATTTTGATTCGCGAGCGCAACGACGCTAACGCGTTACGAAGCAGGTCCGACAATGCGAAACCTGTCCTGGATTTGTATAAAATTCAATGGAGAATGCCGCACGTCACTTTGGATGGAATACACAAGTTGTCGATGCTGCGTATGCTTGAGAGCGAAAGATCGATCAGCATGAGTTTCCGTTCGTGGTTACTGTACAAATATCCGATGCTGCATACAACCACGAAGCACACGTGGGCGATAAAAACAGCTCCGCAAATGAAAAAACCGCGGTACGTGACATTCGCGTTACAAACCGAAAGGAGAAACGATTTAAAGAGAAACTCAACCCAATTCGATTCGTGCTTATTATCCAATATTCGACTTTACCTGAACTCGGAGATGTATCCCTATTTTCGATTGATGCGTATGCTTTTACACAGCAAATTTACAAATTAAAAAATATTTTAAACTTTGTATTACATTTTTTTTATTCATCGTTGTCGTCATCATCGTTGATGGACAAAACGGACATTGCGCGCTAAACATATATTATAATCAAGCGTTTTTTAAAATAAATTTTTAATTTCATTAATTTTCAAACTCACAATTATTGCACACGCCTCTGTCTTCTCCTCCATCGTCTGGTGAAGGATGCCACACTCGTCCACGCTTCTTGGCGGTATCGACGTCGTTCGAGGATCGTACGGACAATTCCTGGACCAAAAGCGATGCTCCAACATGGGTTTGTCCCAGGCTTCCCACCAATAGAGTTCTATGCCTCACATGAAGCATTCCATGAAATCATCCTCCCTCAGATAATAAAATCCAGCGATCGCGAGCTCCTCCGGCTTAATAAACGGGACCGGTCAATTTTCAAAGCTGCGAAGCCTGTCCTCTTCGCACCGATAATCCATACGTTCTAATGTTCTCTCTCACTCTCTTTCTCTCTCTACAAAAAGGCGCGATAAAAATAAAAAATAATTGTAACTGAAAGAAAAAGAAAAAAAATGTGTTACCTTTCGATTTCATTAGCCACATCCAAAATACACGAACTTTGCTCAAACAACAATGATATTGAATCTTCTCTTTCGAAGTTCGCGTCCAGCAATGGAGCCTTCATGGTATGTGGTATTCTTGATTCATCGGTTCCGCGATCAATGAATTGAATTTCGGACAGCCGAGATATTCCAAATTGAAACTGCGAACTCCTATTTTATTTAAAATATTTTTTAAATATTTGTACGCGACGACGGGATCCTTGTAGTCTCGAACGAAATTTTTTATAATAGTGCCAATGTCCTCTTGTTGATAATTCTTTTTCCCCTATAAATTTTTAAATAGAATCCCGTGCACGAAATTCGAGACATGCCATGCAGACTTCTGATCGCTTCTGGATAAATCCATGTAGCGAACGCGCAATTCGAATTCAAATAATTCATATTCAGCGCTATGAGCATTTACGATGGCTAATTCTTTACAATTAAATTTGTTGGCTACGAAGAAACCGTCCATATCGACAATAAAATCTATTGCGGGCATCTTAAACGTAAACTTACTTTTTGCAAAATATATGTCTATAGCAACACGCACCTTTCCACTGTACGACAACGATTTAATTTGCTCCGCGTTATGCTTCATCTATTTATTAACATGCACGCACGCGCACTTCACTCTCCACAACGTCGTAAAAATGCAAGCGCTCCCTCTCTAATCTACCCCTCTCTCTCTCGCTCTCTCACTCTAAAACATTTCGTACAATGTAAAAATGCAAGCGCGATAAAATAACGCCACATGATATTAAATTCAATAAGACAAGAAGACTGCATAGAAATCGTCTCCAGACTCGTTACAAATGCGATGCATTCGTCGTGTGCGACGGAAACCGTTGCGAAAAAATGGTTAAACATTATAATTAAAGACATTATTTTATGTCGAATAATATCACTTTAATTAGTATATACTTTCATATATTTTATCATTAAATTAAGAATATATGGTTACTTTTGTTTAAATCAAAACAACTACCGTGAGAACTGTTTCTAGATCAAGATTTAGAAAGGTTTTAACTATTTGTATTGTTCTGCCTCTGTTGCTCTCTCTTTCGATGATTAGAGGAGCTTGCCAGACAAATATTATCTGAAGCAGAACTACATACTAAAGGAGATGATAAAGATCCAACGGCGAGAGAGAAAGAGCACTGAGAAATTTCTTTGAAATTCTTTTTAACCTCTTTGAAGTAGGTTTGCAACTGAAAGTCTACCAAATGCTCAAAGAGAAGAACGAAACAAACCTGATTGCTGTAACAATGAAGTTTTTGCATGATAAGCTTAAGAAATTAATCAAAAATATTTCCAAATATGATGATTTGTGTTGGGACAAAAGGTTGGACAGAAGAGGAGCTTGCAAGACCGAGATTGCAGAATCTATAGCCTACGTATTAGCTGCTGTGGGTAAAGTAGATTTTTTTTTTTTTTGAGGACCTGATTACAGGTAGTAGAGGATTCAGTATAAAGCCTTTACAGGAAAGTTGCAAGCAATATGCGCAACAAGTTAATCAGTCAAAGGAAGGCTCATGTTTGGGTAATGCTTTAAAAGGAGAATATGAAAGCTTTGTGAATATATTCCAAACATTGAATTTACTGCAGAAGATATTGAAAATATGGGTTCCGGTTCAGAAATAAGAAATCTAAAGTTGAAAAATGTTCTATGCGGAAGTCCTGAAATTGAAGGAAAATTGATATATGAAAAGTATGGCGCAAAAATTAGGTAAGGTGGATCCAGTTGATAATATTATTTATATGATGAATTACAGGAACCATTTTGTACCACTTCTTAGTAATATTGAAAAAGATATAAAGAGAAACATGAAAGTTTCTAGAGAGGAAGCTCGTGGTAATGTGATATAGATTCAAACTCGAACAATATTTCCAAATCTTACATTTCTATGCAACTACGAGATATTAAAAATAACTCACACATACAAAGTGGTCATTCAAGGAGTACAAGTAAGGAAAATCGTGAAATTGGTGCAAGCTCTAGAAAACGTAAACATACTGTTACGGACAAAGATAGTAAGGTACCAAAAAGTCGGCACATTGATATAAATGATACTAGCAATGAGGATTCGGAATTTCTTAATGATTTACAAGATGGATCTAGACGGGATGGATTGAGTAATGCTTATCAACGTATTCCCCATCAATTGATTGGACTTATCTATCAATTAGACTTGTCGATTCTCTGCTTACTAAGGAAGTCCATATATAAACATAAATATCCTTCATTATCGTTAGCGTTTGAAAAGTCTGATATTGATAAGTTTAGTAACATTGTTCTTTGCTACGAGAAGAGGTCTATTAATCTACAAATTGACGGTCTATTAATCACAAATATTATACAGATAATAATATTAGTTATGCTAGATTATTTACTAAAGAAAATCGAAGTTTTTCCATGAATAATTACCTTAATAGTTTTGTTAAACATATAATCTCTAAGACAGATGATTTATCAAATGATATAGAATACCTTGTTATCTACAGGGTGTTCTACAATTATTTTAACAGCCGAAAAAGAGGGGTAGCTGAGGTCATTTGAAGTAACTTTTTCCTTTGCGAAAATGCAATCTGCGGCTTTGTTTACGAGTTATTAACGAAAAACACTGGCCAATGAGAGGTGACGGTGCGAAAGAGAGAGAGAGTCCGCAGCACGAGGCTTTGACAGAAGGTCGGGACGGACTCGAGCCGCGTTCGAAGTATTGAACAAGTCACGAAGCGTGAACTTCCCGGATTTTTTTTATTACGTAAAAGTGATATTTTTAAGAAAAACGCTGTTCATCTCTACTTTAGAAGGTCTGAAGAATATTTACTAATTTTTCAGACTCGAAATTATACGTAGTTTAACCGTGACAGCCGTTTTAATTTTCTGGTGTGCATGACACCTCGTGTGTACCATATGAAATTTTTATGCAAGATGTACAGTGAAGATTAACGAATGATTTGCAAAGCTGATTTAATAATAAATAACCGCGTTAAGGGACGTAAAGGATTAGTTTATTAGAGAAATATGAAAAATATTATCAATAAGAAAATCACCCATTTAGTTGAGAATGCATTTGCTGACTCGTATGTACTGACCTCGTACAACTAACAGCTGATCCCAGGTCGGTGGCCGCAATATTCGAGGGATACTGTCGGAGGAACCTCTGATATGGTTATCAAACATTGATCAGTTAATTAATCACTAATAATCCAAATCACTTGTGGATATTAAGAAAGATCACTGAGACTCGTTCGCGTATAATCGTTTATTCGACGCGTTCGTTCGGAAGTCCACGTTTCACTGCCGAAAAATTCAGGCCTTGACTGTGGGCCCTTGTTGTTCGTCATTCGGCCGTCCGAGGAAATGACACCCGATACCATTTTCTTCGCACGGCCATTAATTACGTTCTAAGAGCGCAGGATACCGTCGGTGACAGCGGGTCAGTCGCAGTTTACGTCTCTGCATATCTTGTTTATTTCATATGGTGGTACCCTGCGCTTCGAAGAAAACGGTATCGGGTGTCATTTCCTCGGACGACCGAACGACGAACAACAAGGGCCCATGGTCGAGGTCTGAATTTTTCGGCAATGAAACGTCGACTCCCGAACGAACGCGTAAAATAAAAGATTATCCGCGAATGAGTCTCAGTGATCTTTCATAATATCCACAAGTGATTCGGATTGTCAGTGATTAATTAAGTGATCAGTGTTTGGTGACAGTGCACTGAAAGATCAGCTGTACAGTATACGAGGTCAGTGCCCTTCGACATCGTGAGCCACAATTTCAGCCAGCAAATACATCCTCAACTAAGTGGGTGAGTTTCTTATTAATAATATTTTTCACATTTCTCTAATAAACAAATCTTTACGTCCCTTAACGCGATTAATTATTATTAAATCAGCTTTGCAATTCATTCGTTAATCTTCACTGTACACCTTGCATAAAAATTTCATATAGTACACACGAGGTGTCATGCACATCAGAAAATTAAAACGGCTGTCACGGTTAAACTACATATTATTTCGGGTCTGAAAAATTAGTAAATATTATTCAGACGTTCTAAAGTAAAGGTGAACAGCGTTCTTTTTTAAAATATCACTATTATGTAGTAAAAAAAATCCGGAAAGTTCTCGCTTCGAGACTTGTTCAATACTTCGAACGCGGGTCGAACTTCGAGTCCGTCCCAACCTTTTGTCAAAGTCTCGCGTGCTGTGGATTATGTCGTGGACTCTCTCTCTCTCTCTCTCTCGCACCGTCACCTCTCATTGGCCAGTGTTTTTCGTTAATAACTCGTAAACAAAGCCGCAGATTGCATTTTCGCAAAGAAAAAAGTTACTTCAAATGACCTCAGCTACCCCTCATTTTCGGCTGTTAAAATAATTGTGGAACACCCTGTATACTAATTTAGGCTTGAATCTTGCGAAAGGAAAAAGATTAAAAAGGGGACGATTTAAAAACTTTTATCCGTCCAAATTTGATAGCATGGAAGAACGTGATATCATATTAAGAGACTTTTTGTTTATAAATGATAATATACAAGGGCGTGGTTTTTAACAATTTGCGCGAGATAAAATAATAAGAGAAGAACTTTTAAAGCGATTAGAATTTTCGTCTGCTATGCAGACAGTAATAAAAGATAGAAAATATTCCCAGAAAGAAATAAAAGAAGCATTTTTGGATAAATTAGTATTTGCAGTTAATCAACCTAATAGAGAAGAAGTGAACAGCATTATCAAAAGTGAAATGGAAAAAAATAGTAAAGTTCACGACGGTTATGTAGCATTACAAATCAGTTTCAAGCATTACGTTGCTTTACGATGCTTTATGTTTGTTCCGGCCGAATCGCGGACCGCGGGTCAACGCACGTTCGACATTCGATGTACGCCGTCTCGCCGTTTTTGTCGAATAAACGGCGAGGCGGCAAGACAATAACCCGATCGACGTGCGTTGGCCCGACCGTCAAACCCTCGCCTCGGCCGTTGTAAACACGCGGCGTTTTTGCCTTATGAGGCAATGACCCGGCCTTCGACACCTGACGATGCTTCTCCTTGAACATCGGCCAGGTGTCTATATATACTGCCGCAAATTCGATAACGGATGGAATTGTCAACAATTTCAGTGCAGATACCATTACAAGTTTTATTCAGCGCCCTTGCGCCCGTACGAAGCCGTGCTTCATTTTTATAGTCTGTGCGAAGTCGTGCTTCATTTCATACTAAGTTCGAAGCCGTGCTTCAAATTTAACCTCTGAACGGAACCGTGCTCCAAACATTGTAAACGAGGACTGTGGAGTCCAACAAATAAATCGTTGTCGTCTCCTAACGACTTCCGGCGATTATTTATGTGCCGTGCGCAACAATGTTCTTCGCTTTGTCCCGCGTTGTTGTTTAAAACAGTATTACGTTGTTTTACGTTGATATACATTGTTTTTACGTTGTTTAATATTGTTTTGCAGTGATTTACATTGTGTTACGTTGTGTTCAGCCGATGCTCAAGATATAGCTTCGAGGTCATCCGAAACATATGAGTTAGCTTCAATTTAAGACTAAACGTACGATTTGGTTTCAATATCTGCCGAAATATTCGATTAAGATTCAAACTTAGCAGATACTGCAGATTTAGCTCTAGATTCTGCCGGTACTTATGAAATAGCTTCAAGGTCAGCCGAAACGTTTGAGTTAGCTTCAATTTTGGACTTAACGTATTATTTGGCTTCAATATCTGCCGAAACATAGGATTAAACTTCCAATTTAGCAGATGCAGCTGATTTAGCTTCAGATTCAGCCGGTACTTATCATATAGCTTCAAGCTCAGCCGCAACATATGAGTTAGCTTCAATTTAAGACTAAACGTACAATTTGTCTTCGGATTCTGCCGAAACATACGATTAATCTTCAAATTTAGAAGATACATTTGATTTAGCTTCAGATTCAGCCGATACTTATGAAACAGCTTCAAGGTCAGCCGAAACATATGAGTTAGCTTCAAATTTAGCAGACACAGCTGATTTAGCCTCAGACTCAGTCGATACTGATGATATAGCTTCAAGGTCACACGAAGCATATGAGTTAGTTTCAATTCTGGACTTAACGTACTATTTGGCTTCTATATCTACCGAAACATACGATTAAGCTTCTAATTTAGCAGATGCAGCTTATTTTGCTTCAGATTCAGCCGATACTTATTATACAGCTTCAAGCTCTGCCGAAACATATGAGTTTGCCTCAGTTTTGGACTATACATACTATTTGGCATCAATATCTGCCGAAACATTCGGTTAAGCGTCCAATTTAGCAGATGCAGCTGATTTAGATTCACATTCAGCCGATACTCATGATATAGCATCAGGGTCATCCGAAACATATGAGTTAACTTCAATTTAAGACACAACGTACGAATTGTCTTCAAATTCTGCCGAAGCATACGATTATGCTTCAAATTTAGAAGATACATTTGATTTAGCCTCAGTCTCAGCTGAAACTCATGATATAGCTTGAAGATCATCCGACACATATGAGTTAGCTTCAATTTAAGACTAAACTTACGAGTAGTCCTCACATTCTGCCTAAACATACGGTTATGCTTCGAATTTTGCAGATATAGTTGTTTTAGCTTCAGATTCAGCCGATACTCAAGATATTGCTTCAAGGACGTCCGAAACATATGAGATAGCTTTAATTTGAGACTGAACGAACGATTCGTCGTCAAATTCTGCCGAAACATACGATTAAGATTCAAATTTAGCACATGCTGCTGATTTAGCTTCAGATTCAGCCGATACTAATGATAGAGCTTCAAATTCAGCAGAAACATACAATTTAGCTTCCAATTCATACTATACGTGCGATTTGTCTTCAGATTGAGCATAAACATACGATAAAGCTTCAAATTTAGGAGATACAGGTGATTTAGCTCTAGATTCAGCCCACAATATAATATAGCTACAAGGTCAGCCGAAACATATGAGTTAGTTTCAATTTTAGACTAAGCGTACGATTTAGTTTCAATTTCAGTCGATACATAAGACAAAGCGTCAAATTTAGCAGCTACAGCGGATTTAGCCTAAGTCTCAGCACTTCCCTGCTCTTCTCTGCTCTTCTCTGCTCTTCTCTGCTCTTCTCTGCTCTTCTCTGCTCTTCTGTGCTCCTCTGTGCTCTTTTCTGCTCTTCTCTGCTCCTCTGTGCACTTCTCTACTCTTCTCTGCTCTACTCTGCTCTTCTCTGCTCTTCTCTGCCCTGCTCTGCTCTACTCTGCTCTGCTCTGATCTGCTCTCCTCTCCTCTGCTCTGCTCTGCTCTTCTCTGCTGTTCTCTGCTCTACTCTGCTCTGCTCTGATCTGCTCTGATCTTCTCTGCTTTGCACTGCTCTGCTCTGCTCTTCTCTTCTCTGCTCTTCTCTGCTCTGCTCTGTTCTTCTTTGCTCTGCTCAGCTCTTCTCTGCTCTGCTCTGTTCTGCCCTTTTCTGCTCTGCTCTTCTCTGCTCTGCTCGGCCCTTCTCTGCTCTGCTCTGCTCTGACCTGCTCTGCTCTTCACTGCTCTTCTCTGCACTGCTCTGCTCTGCTATTCTCTGCTCTGCTCTAGAGTCCTCTGCTCTGCTCTGGTCTGCTCTCCTCTGCTCTGCTCTGTTCTTCTCTGCTCTACTCTGCTCTGCTCTTCTCTGCTCTGCTCTGCTCTGCTCTGCCCTTTTCTGCTCTGCTCTGCTCGGCCCTTCTCTGCTCTGCTCTGCTCTGACCTGCTCTGCTCTTCACTGCTCTTCGCTGCACTGCTCTGCTCTGCTATTCTCTGCACTGCTCTAGAGTCCTCTGCTCTGTTCTGGTCTGCCCTTCTCTGCTCTGCTCTGCTCTGTTCTGCTGTACTCTGCTCTTCTCTGCTCTGCACTTCTCTGCTCTTCTATGCTCTGCTCTGCACTGCTCTGCTCTGCTCTTCTCTTCTCTGCTCTTCAGTGGTCTGCTCTTCTCTGCTCTGCTCCGTTCTTCTCTGCTCTGGTCTTCTCTGCCCTGCGCTCCTCTGATCTGCTTTTCTCTGCTCTTCTCTGTTCTGCTCTGCCCTGCTCTTCTCTGCTCTGCACTGCTCTGCTCTGCACTGCTCTTCTCTGCTCTGCTCTTCTCTGCTCTGCTCTTCTCTGCCCTGCGCTCCTCTGATCTGCTTTTCTCTGCTCTTCTCTGCTCTGCTCTCCTCTGCTCTTCTCTGCTCTGCTCTGCCCTTCTCTGCTCTTCACTGCTCTGCTCTGTTCTTCTCTGCCCTGCTCTGCTCTTCTCCGCTCTTTTCTTCTCTGCACTCCTCTGCTGTGCTCTACCCTGCTCTTCTCTGCTCTTCTCTGCTCTGAGCTGCTCTCCTCTCCTCTGCTCTGCTCTGCTCTTCTCTGCTGTTCTCTGCTCTACTCTGCTCTGCTCTGATCTGCTCTGCTCTTCTTTGCTTTGCACTGCTCTGCTCTGCTCTTCTCTTCGCTGCTCTTCTCTGCTCTGCTCTGTTCTTCTTTGCTCTGCTCAGCTCTTCTCTGCTCTGCTCTGTTCTGCCCTTTTCTGCTCTGCTCTGCTCTGCTCGGCCCTTCTCTGCTCTGCTCTGCTCTGACCTGCTCTGCTCTTCTCTGCTCTTCTCTGCTCTACTCTGCTCTGCTCTTCTCTGCTCTGCTCTGCTCTGCCCTTTTCTGCTCTGCTCTGCTCTTCTCTGCTGTGCTCTTCTCTGCTCTGCTCGGCCCTTCTCTGCTCTGCTCTGCTCTGACCTGCTCTGCTCTTCACTGCTCTTCTCTGCACTGCTCTGCTCTGCTATTCTCTGCACTGCTCTAGAGTCCTCTGCTCTGCCCTGGTCTGCTCTGCTCTGCTCTTCTCGGCTCTTCTCTGACCTTCCCTGCTCTGCTCTTCTCTTCTCTGCCCTGCTCTGTTCTGCTCTTCGCTGCTCTGCTCTGCACTTCTCTGCTCTTCTCTGCTCTGCTCTGCACTGCTCTGCTCTGCTCTTCTCTTCTCTGCTCTTCAGTGGTCTGCTCTTCTCTGCTCTGCTCTGCTCTTCTCTGCTCTGGTCTTCTCTGCCCTGCGCTCCTCTGATCTGCTTTTCTCTGCTCTTCTCTGCTCTGCTCTGCCCTGCTCTTCTCTGCTCTTCTCTGCTCTGCACTTCTCTGCTCTGCTATGCTCTGCACTTCTCTGCTCTGCTCTGCTCTTCTCTGTTCTTCTCTGCTCTGCACTCCTATGCTCTGTTCTTCTCAGCTCTTCTCTGACCTTCCCTGCTCTGCTCTTCTCTTCTCTGCCCTGCTCTGCTCTGTTCTGCTCTTCTCTGCTCTGCTCTGCTCTTCTCTTCTCTGCTCTTCTCTGCTCTGCTCTGTTCTCCTTTGCTCTGCTCTGCTCTTCTCTGCTCTGCACTGTTCTTCTCTGCTCTACTCTGCTCTGCTCTTCTCTGCTCTGCTCTGCTCTGCCCTTTTCTGCTCTGCTCTTCTCTGATCTGCTCGGCCCTTCTCTGCTCAGTTCTGCTCTGACCTGCTCTGCTCTTCTCTGCTCTTCTCTGCTCTGCTCTGCTCTTCTCTTCTCTGCCTTGCTCTTCTCTGCTCCGCTCAGCTCTGCTCTCCTCTGCCCTGCTCTGCTCTACTCTGCTCTGCTCTGATCTGCTCTCCTCTCCTCTGCTCTGCTCTGCTCTGCTCTGCTCTTCTCTGCTCTTCTCTGCTCTTCTCTGCTCTTCTCTGCTCTGCTCTGTTCTTCTTTGCTCTGCTCAGCTCTTCTCTGCTCTGCTCTGTTCTTCTTTGCTCTGCTCTGCTCTTCTCTGCTCTGCTCAGCTCTTCTCTGCTCTACTCTGCTCTGCTCTTCTCTGCTCTGCTCTGCTCTGCCCTTTCCTGCTCTGCTCTTCTCTGCTCTGCTCGGCCCTTCCCTGCTCTGCTCTTCTCTTCTCTGCCCTGCTCTGTTCTGCTCTTCGCTGCTCTGCTCTGCACTTCTCTGCTCTTCTCTGCTCTGCTCTGCACTGCTCTGCTCTGCTCTTCTCTTCTCTGCTCTTCAGTGGTCTGCTCTTCTCTGCACTGCTCTGCTCTTCTCTGCACTGGTCTTCTCTGCCCTGCGCTCCTCTGATCTGCTTTTCCCTGCTCTTCTCTGCTCTGCTCTGCCCTGCTCTTCTCTGCTCTTCTCTGCTCTGCACTGCTCTGCTCTGCTCTGCTCTTCTCTGCTCTGCTCTGATCTGCACTGCTCTGCTCTGCTCTACTCTGCTCTGCTCTTCTCTGCTCTGCACTTCTCTGCTCTGCTCTGCTCTGCTCTGCTCTTCTCTGCTCTGCTCTGCTCTTCTCTGTTCTTCTCTGCTCTGCACTCCTATGCTCTGCTCTTCTCTGCTCTTCTCTGACCTTCCCTGCTCTGCTCTTCTCTTCTCTGCCCTGCTCTGCTCTGTTCTGCTCTTCTCTGCTCTGCTCTGCTCTTCTTTGCTCTTCTCTGCTCTGCTCTGCACTGCTCTGCTCTGCTCTTCTCTTCTCTCCTCTTCAGTGGTCTGCTCTTCTCTTCTCTGCTCTGCTCTTCTCTGCTCTGCTCTTCTCTGCCCTGCGCTCCTCTGATCTGCTTTTCTCTGCTCTTCTCTGCTCTGCTCTCCTCTGCTCTTCTCTGCTCTGCTCTGCCCTTCTCTGCTCTTCACTGCTCCGCTCTGCTCTTCTCTGCTCTGCTCTTCTCCGTTCTTTTCTTCTCTGCACTCCTCTGCTGTGCTCTACCCTGCTCTTCTCTGTTCTTCTCTGCTCTGCACTGCTCTGCTCTGCTCTTCTCTGCTCTTCTCTTCTCTGTTCTGCACTGCTCTGCTCTGCTCTTCTCTGCTCTGCTCTTCTCTGCTCTTCTCTGCCCTGCGCTGCTCTGCTCTGCTTTTCTCTGCTCTTCTCTGCTCTTCTCTGCTCTGCTCTTCTCTTCTCTGCTCTTCTCTGCTCTCCTCTTCTCTTCTCTGCCACTCTGCACTGCTCTGCGCTTCTCTGCTCTGCTCTGCTCTGCTATGCTCTGCTCTGCACTGCTGTGCTCTTCTCTGCACTGCTCTGCTCTGTTCTGGTCTGCTCTTCTCTGCACTTCTCTGCTGTGCTGTGCTCAGCTCTTCTCTGCTGTTCTCTGCTCTTCTCTGCTGTTCTCTGCTGTTCTCTGCTCTTCTATGCTCTTCTCGGCTCTGCTCTGCTCTTCTCTGCTCTGCTCTTCTCTGCTCTTCTATGATCTGCTTTTCTGTGCTCTTCTCCGCACTTCACTGCTCTGCACTCCACTGCTGTGATCTTTTCTGCTCTTCTATGCTCTGCTGTGCTCTTCTCTGTTCTTCTCTGCTCTGCTCTTCTCTGCCCTGCGCTGCTCTTCTCTGCTTTAATCTGCTCTTCTCTGCTCTTCTCTGCTCTGCTCTTGTCTTCTGTGCTCTTCTCTGATCTGCACTGCTCTGCTCTGCTCTTCTCTGCTCTGCTCTTCTCTGCTCTGCACTTCTCTGCTCTGCTCTGCTCTGCTCTCCTCTGCTCTTCTCTGCTCTGCTCTGCTCTTCCCCGCTCTTTTCTTCTCTGCACTCCTCTGCTGTGCTCTACCCTGCTCTTCTCTGCTCTTCTCTGCTCTGCACTGCTCTGCTCTGCTCTGCTCTTCTCTGCTCTTCTCTTCTCTGATCTGCACTGCTCTGCTCTGCTCTTCTCTGCTCTGCTCCTCTCTTCTCCGCTCCGCTCTGCTCTGCTCTTCTCAGCCCTGCTCTGCTCTACACTGCTCTGCTCTGATCTGCTCTCCTCTCCTCTGCTATGCTCTTCTCTGCTCTTCTCTGACCTTCCCTGCTCTGCTCTTCTCTTCTCTGCCCTGCTCTGCTCTGTTCTGCTCTTCTCTGCTCTGCTCGGCTCTTCTCTGCTCTTCTCTGCTCCTCTGTCCTCTTCTCTACACTTCTCTGCTCTTCTCTGCTCTTCTCTGCTCTTCCCTGCTCTTCTCTGCTCTTCTCAGCTATTCTCTGCTCTTCTGTGCTCTCCTGTGCTCTTCTCTGCTCTTCTTTGCTCTTCTGTGCACTTCTCTACTCTTCTCAGCTCTTCTCTGCTCTTCTCTGCTCTTCTCTGCCCTGCTCTGCTCTACTCTGCTCTGCTCTGATCTGCTCTCCTCTCCTCTGCTCTGCTCTGCTCTTCTCTGCTCTTCTCTGCTCTGCTCTGCCCTGCTATTCTCTGCTCTTCCCTGCTCTGCACTGCTCTGCTCTGCTCTGCTCTGCATTTCTCTGCTCTGCTGTTCTCTGCCCTGCTCTGCTCTTCTCTGCTCTGCTCTGCTCTGCTCTTTTCTGCTCTGCACTTCTCTGCTCTTCTCTGCCCTGCTCTCCTCTGCTCTGCCCTGCTCTTCTCTGTTCTTCTCTGCTCTGCACTCCTATGCTCTGCTCTTCTCAGGTCTTCTCTGACCTTCCCTGCTCTGCTCTTCTCTTCTCTGCCCTGCTCTGCTCTGTTCTTCCCTTCTCTGCTCTTCACTGCTCTGCTCTGCTCTTCTCTGCTCCGATCTGCACTGCTCTTCTGTGCTCTGCTCTGCTCTGCCTTTCTCTGCTGTTCTCTGCTCTGCACTGCTCTGCTCTGCTCTTCTCTTCTCTGATCAGCTCGGCACTTCTCTGCTCTGCTCTGATCTGCTGTGCTCTTCTCTGCTCTGCTCTGCACTGCTCTGCTCTGCTCTTCTCTGCCCTGCGCTGCCCTGCTCTGCTCTTCTCTGCTCTTCTCTTCTCTGCTCTGCACTGCTCTGCTCTGCTCTTCTCTGCTCCGATCTGCACTGCTCTTCTGTGCTCTGCTCTGCTCTGCCTTTCTCTGCTGTTCTCTGCTCTGCACTGCTCTGCTCTGCTCTTCTCTGATCAGCTCGGCACTTCTCTGCTCTGCTCTGATCTGCTGTGCTCTTCTCTGCTCTGCTCTGCACTGCTCTGCTCTGCTCTTCTCTGCTCTTCTCTGCTCTTCTCTGCTCTGCTCTTCTCTTCTCTGCTCTTCTCTGCTCTGCACTGTTCTTCTTTGCTCTGTTCTGCTCTGCTCTGCTCTACTCTGCTCTGCTCTGCTCTTCTCTGCTCTGCTCTGCTCTACTCCGCTCTTTTCTTCTCTGCACTCCTCCGCTCTGCTCCTCTGCTCTTCTCTGCCCTTCTCTGCTCTGCTCTTCTCTTCTCTGCCCTGCTCTGTTCTGCTCTTCGCTGCTCTGCTCTGCACTTCTCTGCTCTTCTCTGCTCTGCTCTGCACTGCTCTGCTCTGCTCTTCTCTTCTCTGCTCTTCAGTGGTCTGCTCTTCTCTGCACTGCTCTGCTCTTCTCTGCACTGGTCTTCTCTGCCCTGCGCTCCTCTGATCTGCTTTTCCCTGCTCTTCTCTGCTCTGCTCTGCCCTGCTCTTCTCTGCTCTGCACTGCTCTGCTCTGCTCTGCTCTTCTCTGCTCTGCTCTGATCTGCACTGCTCTGCTCTGCTCTACTCTGCTCTGCTCTTCTCTGCTCTGCACTTCTCTGCTCTGCTCTGCTCTGCTCTGCTCTTCTCTGCTCTGCTCTGCTCTTCTCTGTTCTTCTCTGCTCTGCACTCCTATGCTCTGCTCTTCTCTGCTCTTCTCTGACCTTCCCTGCTCTGCTCTTCTCTTCTCTGCCCTGCTCTGCTCTGTTCTGCTCTTCTCTGCTCTGCTCTGCTCTTCTTTGCTCTTCTCTGCTCTGCTCTGCACTGCTCTGCTCTGCTCTTCTCTTCTCTCCTCTTCAGTGGTCTGCTCTTCTCTTCTCTGCTCTGCTCTTCTCTGCTCTGCTCTTCTCTGCCCTGCGCTCCTCTGATCTGCTTTTCTCTGCTCTTCTCTGCTCTGCTCTCCTCTGCTCTTCTCTGCTCTGCTCTGCCCTTCTCTGCTCTTCACTGCTCTGCTCTGCTCTTCTCTGCTCTGCTCTTCTCCGTTCTTTTCTTCTCTGCACTCCTCTGCTGTGCTCTACCCTGCTCTTCTCTGTTCTTCTCTGTTCTTCTCTGTTCTGCACTGCTCTGCTCTTCTCTGCTCTTCTCTTCTCTGTTCTGCACTGCTCTGCTCTGCTCTTCTCTGCTCTGCTCTTCTCTGCTCTTCTCTGCCCTGCGCTGCTCTGCTCTGCTTTTCTCTGCTCTTCTCTGCTCTTCTCTGCTCTGCTCTTCTCTTCTCTGCTCTTCTCTGCTCTCCTCTTCTCTTCTCTGCCACTCTGCACTGCTCTGCGCTTCTCTGCTCTGCTCTGCTCTGCTATGCTCTGCTCTGCACTGCTGTGCTCTTCTCTGCACTGCTCTGCTCTGTTCTGGTCTGCTCTTCTCTGCACTTCTCTGCTGTGCTGTGCTCAGCTCTTCTATGCTGTTCTCTGCTCTTCTCTGCTGTTCTCTGCTGTTCTCTGCTCTTCTATGCTCTTCTCGGCTCTGCTCTGCTCTTCTCTGCTCTGCTCTTCTCTGCTCTTCTATGATCTGCTTTTCTGTGCTCTTCTCCGCACTTCACTGCTCTGCACTCCACTGCTGTGATCTTTTCTGCTCTTCTATGCTCTGCTGTGCTCTTCTCTGTTCTTCTCTGCTCTGCTCTTCTCTGCCCTGCGCTGCTCTTCTCTGCTTTAATCTGCTCTTCTCTGCTCTTCTCTGCTCTGTTCTTGTCTTCTGTGCTCTTCTCTGATCTGCACTGCTCTGATCTGCACTGCTCTGCTCTGCTCTTCTCTGCTCTGCTCTTCTCTGCTCTGCACTTCTCTGCTCTGCTCTGCTCTGCTCTCCTCTGCTCTTCTCTGCTCTGCTCTGCTCTTCCCCGCTCTTTTCTTCTCTGCACTCCTCTGCTGTGCTCTACCCTGCTCTTCTCTGCTCTTCTCTGCTCTGCACTGCTCTGCTCTGCTCTGCTCTTCTCTGCTCTTCTCTTCTCTGATCTGCACTGCTCTGCTCTGCTCTTCTCTGCTCTGCTCCTCTCTTCTCCGCTCCGCTCTGCTCTGCTCTTCTCAGCCCTGCTCTGCTCTACACTGCTCTGCTCTGATCTGCTCTCCTCTCCTCTGCTATGCTCTTCTCTGCTCTTCTCTGACCTTCCCTGCTCTGCTCTTCTCTTCTCTGACCTTCCCTGCTCTGCTCTTCTCTTCTCTGCCCTGCTCTGCTCTGTTCTGCTCTTCTCTGCTCTGCTCTGCTCTCCTCTGCTCTTCTCTGCTCCTCTGTCCTCTTCTCTACTCTTCTCTGCTCTTCTCTGCTCTTCTCTGCTCTTCTCTGCTCTTCTCAGCTATTCTCTGCTCTTCTGTGCTCTCCTGTGCTCTTCTCTGCTCTTCTTTGCTCTTCTGTGCACTTCTCTACTCTTCTCAGCTCTTCTCTGCTCTTCTCTGCTCTTCTCTGCTCTTCTCTGCCCTGCTCTGCTCTACTCTGCTCTGCTCTGATCTGCTCTCCTCTCCTCTGCTCTGCTCTGCTCTTCTCTGCTCTTCTCTGCTCTGCTCTGCCCTGCTCTTCTCTGCTCTTCCCTGCTCTGCACTGCTCTGCTCTGCTCTGCTCTGCATTTCTCTGCTCTGCTGTTCTCTGCCCTGCTCTGCTCTTCTCTGCTCTGCTCTTTTCTGCTCTGCACTTCTCTGCTCTTCTCTGCCCTGCTCTCCTCTGCTCTGCTCTGCTCTTCTCTGTTCTTCTCTGCTCTGCACTCCTATGCTCTGCTCTTCTCAGGTCTTCTCTGACCTTCCCTGCTCTGCTCTTCTCTTCTCTGCCCTGCTCTGCTCTGTTCTTCCCTTCTCTGCTCTTCACTGCTCTGCTCTGCTCTTCTCTGCTCCGATCTGCACTGCTCTTCTGTGCTCTGCTCTGCTCTGCCTTTCTCTGCTGTTCTCTGCTCTGCACTGCTCTGCTCTGCTCTTCTCTTCTCTGATCAGCTCGGCACTTCTCTGCTCTGCTCTGATCTGCTGTGCTCTTCTCTGCTCTGCTCTGCACTGCTCTGCTCTGCTCTTCTCTGCCCTGCGCTGCCCTGCTCTTCTCTGCTCTGCACTGCTCTGCTCTGCTCTTCTCTGCTCCGATCTGCACTGCTCTTCTGTGCTCTGCTCTGCTCTGCCTTTCTCTGCTGTTCTCTGCTCTGCACTGCTCTGCTCTGCTCTTCTCTTCTCTGATCAGCTCGGCACTTCTCTGCTCTGCTCTGATCTGCTGTGCTCTTCTCTGCTCTGCTCTGCACTGCTCTGCTCTGCTCTTCTCTGCCCTGCGCTGCTCTGCTCTGCTTTTCTCTGCTCTTCTCTGCTCTTCTCTGCTCTGCTCTTCTCTTCTCTGCTCTTCTCTGCTCTGCACTGTTCTTCTTTGCTCTGTTCTGCTCTGCTCTGCTCTACTCTGCTCTGCTCTGCTCTTCTCTGCTCTGCTCTGCTCTACTCCGCTCTTTTCTTCTCTGCACTCCTCCGCTCTGCTCCTCTGCTCTTCTCTGCCCTTCTCTGGTCTGCTCTTCTCTTATCTGCCCTGCTCTGCTCTGCTCTGCTCTTCTCTGCTATGCTCTGCTCTTCTCTGCTCTGCTCTTCTCTGCTCTGCTCTTCTCTGCTCTGCTCTTCTCTGCTCTTCTCTGCTCTTCTCTTGCACTTCTCTGATCTGCTGTGCTCGTCTCTGCCCTGCGCTTCACTGTTCTTCTCTTCTCTGCTCTGCCCTGCTCTTCTCTGCTCTTCTCTGCTCTTCTCTGCACTTCTCTGCCCTGCTCTTCTCTGCTCTTCTCTGCTCTTCTCTGCTCTGCTCTTCTCTTCTCTGCTCTTCTCTGCTCTGCACTGTTCTTCTTTGCTCTGTTCTGCTCTGCTCTGCTCTACTCTGCTCTGCTCTGCTCTTCTCTGCTCTGCTCTGCTCTACTCCGCTCTTTTCTTCTCTGCACTCCTCCGCTCTGCTCCTCTGCTCTTCTCTGCCCTTCTCTGGTCTGCTCTTCTCTTATCTGCCCTGCTCTGCTCTGCTCTGCTCTTCTCTGCTATGCTCTGCTCTTCTCTGCTCTGCTCTTCTCTTCTCTTCTCTGCTCTCCTCTTCTCTTCTCTGCCACTCTGCACTGCTCTGCGCTTCTCTGCTCTGCTATGCTCTGCTCTGCTCTGCTGTGCTCTTCTCTGCTCTGCTCTGCTCTTCTCTGCTCTTCAGTGGTCTGCTCTTCTCTGCTCTGCTCTGCTCTTCTCTGCTCTGCTCTGCTCTTCTCTTCTCTGCTCTTCTCTGCTCTGCTCTTCTCTGCTCTGCTCTGCTCTGCTCTTCTCTGCTCTGCTGTTCTCTGCCCTGCACTGCTCTGCTCTGCTCTTCTCTGCTCTGCTCTTTTCTGCTCTGCACTTCTCTGCTCTGCTATGCTCTGCTCTCCTCTGCTCTGCTCTGCTCTTCTCTGTTCTTCTCTGCTCTGCACTCCTATGCTCTGCTCTTCTCAGCTCTTCTCTAACCTTCCCTGCTCTGCTCTTCTCTTCTCTTCTCTGCCCTGCTCTGCTCTGTTCTGCTCTTCTCTGCTCTGCTCTGCTCTTCTCTTCTCTGCTCTTCTCTGCTCTGTTCTTCTTTGCTCTGCTCTGCTCTTCTCTGCTCTGCACTGTTCTTCTCTGCTCTACTCTGCTCTGCTCTTCTCTGCTCTGCTGTGCTCTGCCCTTTTCTGCTCTGCTCTTCTCTGATCTGCTCGGCCCTTCTCTGCTCTGCTCTTCTCTGACCTGCTCTGCTCTTCTCTGCTCTGCTCTGCTCTTCTTTGCTCTTCTCTGCTCTGCTCTGCACTGCTCTGCTCTGCTCTTCTCTTCTCTTCTCTCCTCTTCAGTGGTCTGCTCTTCTCTTCTCTGCTCTGCTCTTCCCTGCTCTGCTCTTCTCTGCCCTGCGCTCCTCTGATCTGCTTTTCTCTGCTCTTCTCTGCTCTGCTCTCCTCTGCTCTTCTCTGCTCTGCTCTGCCCTTCTCTGCTCTTCACTGCTCTGCTCTGCTCTTCTCTGCTCTGCTCTTCTCCGTTCTTTTCTTCTCTGCACTCCTCTGCTGTGCTCTACCCTGCTCTTCTCTGTTCTTCTCTGCTCTGCACTGCTCTGCTCTGCTCTGCTCTTCTCTGCTCTTCTCTTCTCTGTTCTGCACTGCTCTGCTCTGCTCTTCTCTGCTCGGCTCTTCTCTGCTCTTCTCTGCCCTGCGCTGCTCTGCTCTGCTTTTCTCTGCTCTTCTCTGCTCTTCTCTGCTCTGCTCTTCTCTTCTCTGCTCTTCTCTGCTCTCCTCTTCTCTTCTCTGCCACTCTGCACTGCTCTGCGCTTCTCTGCTCTGCTCTGCTCTGCTATGCTCTGCTCTGCACTGCTGTGCTCTTCTCTGCACTGCTCTGCTCTGTTCTGGTCTGCTCTTCTCTGCACTTCTCTGCTGTGCTGTGCTCAGCTCTTCTCTGCTGTTCTCTGCTGTTCTCTGCACTTCTATGCTCTTCTCGGCTCTGCTCTGCTCTTCTCTGCTCTTCTATGATCTGCTTTTCTGTGCTCTTCTCCGCACTTCACTGCTCTGCACTCCACTGCTGTGATCTTTTCTGCTCTTCTATGCTCTGCTGTGCTCTTCTCTGTTCTTCTCTGCTCTGCTCTTCTCTGCCCTGCGCTGCTCTTCTCTGCTTTAATCTGCTCTTCTCTGCTCTTCTCTGCTCTGCTCTTGTCTTCTGTGCTCTTCTCTGATCTGCACTGCTCTGCTCTGCTCTTCTCTGCTCTGCTCTTCTCTGCTCTGCACTTCTCTGCTCTGCTCTGCTCTGCTCTCCTCTGCTCTTCTCTGCTCTGCTCTGCTCTTCCCCGCTCTTTTCTTCTCTGCACTCCTCTGCTGTGCTCTACCCTGCTCTTCTCTGCTCTTCTCTGCTCTGCACTGCTCTGCTCTGCTCTGCTCTTCTCTGCTCTTCTCTTCTCTGATCTGCACTGCTCTGCTCTGCTCTTCTCTGCTCTGCTCCTCTCTTCTCCGCTCCGCTCTTCTCCGCTCCGCTCTGCTCTGCTCTTCTCAGCCCTGCTCTGCTCTACACTGCTCTGCTCTGATCTGCTCTCCTCTCCTCTGCTATGCTCTTCTCTGCTCTTCTCTGACCTTCCCTGCTCTGCTCTTCTCTTCTCTGCCCTGCTCTGCTCTGTTCTGCTCTTCTCTGCTCTGCTCTGCTCTTCTCTGCTCTTCTCTGCTCCTCTGTCCTCTTCTCTACTCTTCTCTGCTCTTCTCTGCTCTTCTCTGCTCTTCTCTGCTCTTCTCAGCTATTCTCTGCTCTTCTGTGCTCTCCTGTGCTCTTCTCTGCTCTTCTTTGCTCTTCTGTGCACTTCTCTACTCTTCTCAGCTCTTCTCTGCTCTTCTCTGCTCTTCTCTGCCCTGCTCTGCTCTACTCTGCTCTGCTCTGATCTGCTCTCCTCTCCTCTGCTCTGCTCTGCTCTCCTCTTCTCTGCTCTTCTCTGCTCTGCTCTGCCCTGCTCTTCTCTGCTCTTCCCTGCTCTGCACTGCTCTGCTCTGCTCTGCTCTGCATTTCTCTGCTCTGCTGTTCTCTGCCCTGCTCTGCTCTTCTCTGCTCTGCTCTGCTCTTTTCTGCTCTGCACTTCTCTGCTCTCCTCTGCTCTGCTCTGCTCTTCTCTGTTCTTCTCTGCTCTGCACTCCTATGCTCTGCTCTTCTCAGGTCTTCTCTGACCTTCCCTGCTCTGCTCTTCTCTTCTCTGCCCTGCTCTGCTCTGTTCTTCCCTTCTCTGCTCTTCACTGCTCTGCTCTGCTCTTCTCTGCTCTGCTCTGCTCTTCTCCGCTCTTTTCTTCTCTGCACTCCTCTGCTGTGCTCTACCCTGCCCTTCTCTGCTCTTCTCTGCTCTGCACTGCTCTGCCCTGCTCTGCTCTTCTCTGCTCTTCTCTTCTCTGCTCTGCACTGCTCTGCTCTGCTCTTCTCTGCTCCGATCTGCACTGCTCTTCTGTGCTCTGCTCTGCTCTGCCTTTCTCTGCTGTTCTCTGCTCTGCACTGCTCTGCTCTGCTCTTCTCTTCTCTGATCAGCTCGGCACTTCTCTGCTCTGCTCTGATCTGCTGTGCTCTTCTCTGCTCTGCTCTGCACTGCTCTGCTCTGCTCTTCTCTGCCCTGCGCTGCTCTGCTCTGCTTTTCTCTGCTCTTCTCTGCTCTTCTCTGCTCTTCTCTGCTCTGCTCTTCTCTTCTCTGCTCTTCTCTGCTCTGCACTGTTCTTCTTTGCTCTGTTCTGCTCTGCTCTGCTCTTCTCTGCTATGCTCTGCTCTTCTCTGCTCTGCTCTTCTCTGCTCTGCTCTTCTCTGCTCTGCTCTTCTCTGCTCTTCTCTGCTCTTCTCTTGCACTTCTCTGATCTGCTGTGCTCGTCTCTGCCCTGCGCTTCACTGTTCTTCTCTTCTCTGCTCTGCCCTGCTCTTCTCTGCTCTTCTCTGCTCTTCTCTGCACTTCTCTGCCCTGCTCTTCTCTGCTCTTCTCTGCTCTTCTCTGCTCTGCTCTTCTCTTCTCTGCTCTTCTCTGCTCTGCACTGTTCTTCTTTGCTCTGTTCTGCTCTGCTCTGCTCTACTCTGCTCTGCTCTGCTCTTCTCTGCTCTGCTCTGCTCTACTCCGCTCTTTTCTTCTCTGCACTCCTCCGCTCTGCTCCTCTGCTCTTCTCTGCCCTTCTCTGGTCTGCTCTTCTCTTATCTGCCCTGCTCTGCTCTGCTCTGCTCTTCTCTGCTATGCTCTGCTCTTCTCTGCTCTGCTCTTCTCTTCTCTTCTCTGCTCTCCTCTTCTCTTCTCTGCCACTCTGCACTGCTCTGCGCTTCTCTGCTCTGCTATGCTCTGCTCTGCTCTGCTGTGCTCTTCTCTGCTCTGCTCTGCTCTTCTCTGCTCTTCAGTGGTCTGCTCTTCTCTGCTCTGCTCTGCTCTTCTCTGCTCTGCTCTGCTCTTCTCTTCTCTGCTCTTCTCTGCTCTGCTCTTCTCTGCTCTGCTCTGCTCTGCTCTTCTCTGCTCTGCTGTTCTCTGCCCTGCACTGCTCTGCTCTGCTCTTCTCTGCTCTGCTCTTTTCTGCTCTGCACTTCTCTGCTCTGCTATGCTCTGCTCTCCTCTGCTCTGCTCTGCTCTTCTCTGTTCTTCTCTGCTCTGCACTCCTATGCTCTGCTCTTCTCAGCTCTTCTCTAACCTTCCCTGCTCTGCTCTTCTCTTCTCTTCTCTGCCCTGCTCTGCTCTGTTCTGCTCTTCTCTGCTCTGCTCTGCTCTTCTCTTCTCTGCTCTTCTCTGCTCTGTTCTTCTTTGCTCTGCTCTGCTCTTCTCTGCTCTGCACTGTTCTTCTCTGCTCTACTCTGCTCTGCTCTTCTCTGCTCTGCTGTGCTCTGCCCTTTTCTGCTCTGCTCTTCTCTGATCTGCTCGGCCCTTCTCTGCTCTGCTCTTCTCTGACCTGCTCTGCTCTTCTCTGCTCTTCTCTGCACTGCTCTGCTCTGCTCTGCACTGCTCTGCTCTGCACTCCTCTGCTGTGCTCTACCCTGCCCTTCTCTGCTCTTCTCTGCTCTGCACTGCTCTGCCCTGCTCTGCTCTTCTCTGCTCTGCTCTGCACTCCTCTGCTGTGCTCTACCCTGCCCTTCTCTGCTCTTCTCTGCTCTGCACTGCTCTGCCCTGCTCTGCTCTTCTCTGCTGTTCTCTGCTCTGCACTGCTCTGCTCTGCTCTGCTCTGCTCTGCACTGCTCTGCTCTGCTCTTCTCTTCTCTGCTCTTCAGTGGTCTGCTCTTCTCTGCTCTGCTCTGCTCTTCTCTTCTCTGCTCTTCAGTGGTCTGCTCTTCTCTGCACTGCTCTGCTCTTCTCTGCACTGGTCTTCTCTGCCCTGCGCTCCTCTGATCTGCTTTTCCCTGCTCTTCTCTGCTCTGCTCTGCCCTGCTCTTCTCTGCTCTTCTCTGCTCTGCACTGCTCTGCTCTGCTCTGCTCTTCTCTGCTCTGCTCTGATCTGCACTGCTCTGCTCTGCTCTACTCTGCTCTGCTCTTCTCTGCACTGCTCTGCTCTGTTCTGGTCTGCTCTTCTCTGCACTTCTCTGCTGTGCTGTGCTCAGCTCTTCTCTGCTGTTCTCTGCTCTTCTCTGCTGTTCTCTGCTGTTCTCTGCTCTTCTATGCTCTTCTCGGCTCTGCTCTGCTCTTCTCTGCTCTGTTCTTCTTTGCTCTGCTCTGCTCTTCTCTGCTCTGCACTGTTCTTCTCTGCTCTACTCTGCTCTGCTCTTCTCTGCTCTGCTGTGCTCTGCCCTTTTCTGCTCTGCTCTTCTCTGATCTGCTCGGCCCTTCTCTGCTCTGCTCTTCTCTGACCTGCTCTGCTCTTCTCTGCTCTTCTCTGCACTGCTCTGCTCTGCTCTGCACTGCTCTGCTCTGCACTCCTCTGCTGTGCTCTACCCTGCCCTACTCTGCTCTTCTCTGCTCTGCACTGCTCTGCCCTGCTCTGCTCTTCTCTGCTCTTCTCTTCTCTGCTCTGCACTGCTCTGCTCTGCTCTTCTCTGCTCCGATCTGCACTGCTCTTCTGTGCTCTGCTCTGCTCTGCTTTTCTCTGCTGTTCTCTGCTCTGCACTGCTCTGCTCTGCTCTGCTCTGCTCTGCACTGCTCTGCTCTGCTCTTCTCTTCTCTGCTCTTCAGTGGTCTGCTCTTCTCTGCTCTGCTCTGCTCTTCTGTGCACTGGTCTTCTCTGCCCTGCGCTCCTCTGATCTGCTTTTCCCTGCTCTTCTCTGCTCCGCTCTGCCCTGCTCTTCTCTGCTCTTCTCTGCTCTGCACTGCTCTGCTCTGCTCTGCTCTTCTCTGCTCTGCTCTGATCTGCACTGCCCTGCTCTTCTCTGCTCTTCTCTTCTCTGCTCTGCACTTCTCTGCTCTGCTATGCTCTGCACTTCTCTGCTCTGCTCTGCTCTTCTCTGTTCTTCTCTGCTCTGCACTCCTATGCTCTGCTCTTCTCAGCTCTTCTCTGACCTTCCCTGCTCTGCTCTTCTCTTCTCTGCCCTGCTCTGCTCTGTTCTGCTCTTCTCTGCTCTGCTCTGCTCTGCTCTTCTCTTCTCTGCTCTTCTCTGCTCTGCTCTGTTCTTCTTTGCTCTGCTCTGCTCTTCTCTGCTCTGCACTGTTCTTCTCTGCTCTACTCTGCTCTGCTCTTCTCTGCTCTGCTCTGCTCTGCCCTTTTCTGCTCTGCTCTTCTCTGATCTGCTCGGCCCTTCTCTGCTCTGCTCTGCTCTGACCTGCTCTGCTCTTCTCTGCTCTTCTCTGCTCTGCTCTGCTCTTCTCTTCTCTGCCTTGCTCTTCTCTGCTCTGCTCTGCTCTGCACTGCTCTGCTCTGCTCTGCACTGCTCTGCTCTGCTCTGCTCTTCTCTGCTCTGCTCTGATCTGCACTGCTCTGCTCTGCTCTACTCTGCTCTGCTCTTCTCTGCACTGCTCTGCTCTGTTCTGGTCTGCTCTTCTCTGCACTTCTCTGCTGTGCTGTGCTCAGCTCTTCTCTGCTGTTCTCTGCTCTTCTCTGCTGTTCTCTGCTGTTCTCTGCTCTTCTATGCTCTTCTCGGCTCTGCTCTGCTCTTCTCTGCTCTGCTCTTCTCTGCTCTTCTATGATCTGCTTTTCTGTGCTCTTCTCCGCACTTCACTGCTCTGCACTCCACTGCTGTGATCTTTTCTGCTCTTCTATGCTCTGCTGTGCTCTTCTCTGTTCTTCTCTGCTCTGCTCTTCTCTGCCCTGCGCTGCTCTTCTCTGCTTTAATCTGCTCTTCTCTGCTCTTCTCTGCTCTGCTCTTGTCTTCTGTGCTCTTCTCTGATCTGCACTGCTCTGCTCTGCTCTTCTCTGCTCTGCTCTTCTCTGCTCTACACTTCTCTGCTCTGCTCTGCTCTGCTCTCCTCTGCTCTTCTCTGCTCTGCTCTGCTCTTCCCCGCTCTTTTCTTCTCTGCACTCCTCTGCTGTGCTCTACCCTGCTCTTCTCTGCTCTTCTCTGCTCTGCACTGCTCTGCTCTGCTCTGCTCTTCTCTGCTCTTCTCTTCTCTGATCTGCACTGCTCTGCTCTGCTCTTCTCTGCTCTGCTCCTCTCTTCTCCGCTCCGCTCTGCTCTGCTCTTCTCAGCCCTGCTCTGCTCTACACTGCTCTGCTCTGATCTGCTCTCCTCTCCTCTGCTATGCTCTTCTCTGCTCTTCTCTGACCTTCCCTGCTCTGCTCTTCTCTTCTCTGCCCTGCTCTGCTCTGTTCTGCTCTTCTCTGCTCTGCTCTGCTCTTCTCTGCGCTTCTCTGCTCCTCTGTCCTCTTCTCTACTCTTCTCTGCTCTTCTCTGCTCTTCTCTGCTCTTCTCTGCTCTTCTCAGCTATTCTCTGCTCTTCTGTGCTCTCCTGTGCTCTTCTCTGCTCTTCTTTGCTCTTCTGTGCACTTCTCTACTCTTCTCAGCTCTTCTCTGCTCTTCTCTGCTCTTCTCTGCCCTGCTCTGCTCTACTCTGCTCTGCTCTGATCTGCTCTCCTCTCCTCTGCTCTGCTCTGCTCTGCTCTTCTCTGCTCTTCTCTGCTCTGCTCTGCCCTGCTCTTCTCTGCTCTTCCCTGCTCTGCACTGCTCTGCTCTGCTCTGCTCTGCATTTCTCTGCTCTGCTGTTCTCTGCCCTGCTCTGCTCTTCTCTGCTCTGCTCTTTTCTGCTCTGCACTTCTCTGCTCTTCTCTGCCCTGCTCTCCTCTGCTCTGCTCTGCTCTTCTCTGTTCTTCTCTGCTCTGCACTCCTATGCTCTGCTCTTCTCAGGTCTTCTCTGACCTTCCCTGCTCTGCTCTTCTCTTCTCTGCCCTGCTCTGCTCTGTTCTTCCCTTCTCTGCTCTTCACTGCTCTGCTCTGCTCTTCTCTGCTCTGCTCTGCTCTTCTCCGCTCTTTTCTTCTCTGCACTCCTCTGCTGTGCTCTACCCTGCCCTTCTCTGCTCTTCTCTGCTCTGCACTGCTCTGCCCTGCTCTGCTCTTCTCTGCTCTTCTCTTCTCTGCTCTGCACTGCTCTGCTCTGCTCTTCTCTGCTCCGATCTGCACTGCTCTTCTGTGCTCTGCTCTGCTCTGCTGTTCTCTGCTGTTCTCTGCTCTTCTATGCTCTTCTCGGCTCTGCTCTGCTCTTCTCTGCTCTTCTATGATCTGCTTTTCTGTGCTCTTCTCCGCACTTCACTGCTCTGCACTCCACTGCTGTGATCTTTTCTGCTCTTCTATGCTCTGCTGTGCTCTTCTCTGTTCTTCTCTGCTCTGCTCTTCTCTGCCCTGCGCTGCTCTTCTCTGCTTTAATCTGCTCTTCTCTGCTCTTCTCTGCTCTGCTCTTGTCTTCTGTGCTCTTCTCTGATCTGCACTGCTCTGCTCTGCTCTTCTCTGCTCTGCTCTTCTCTGCTCTGCACTTCTCTGCTCTGCTCTGCTCTGCTCTCCTCTGCTCTTCTCTGCTCTGCTCTGCTCTTCCCCGCTCTTTTCTTCTCTGCACTCCTCTGCTGTGCTCTACCCTGCTCTTCTCTGCTCTTCTCTGCTCTGCACTGCTCTGCTCTGCTCTGCTCTTCTCTGCTCTTCTCTTCTCTGATCTGCACTGCTCTGCTCTGCTCTTCTCTGCTCTGCTCCTCTCTTCTCCGCTCCGCTCTTCTCCGCTCCGCTCTGCTCTGCTCTTCTCAGCCCTGCTCTGCTCTACACTGCTCTGCTCTGATCTGCTCTCCTCTCCTCTGCTATGCTCTTCTCTGCTCTTCTCTGACCTTCCCTGCTCTGCTCTTCTCTTCTCTGCCCTGCTCTGCTCTGTTCTGCTCTTCTCTGCTCTGCTCTGCTCTTCTCTGCTCTTCTCTGCTCCTCTGTCCTCTTCTCTACTCTTCTCTGCTCTTCTCTGCTCTTCTCTGCTCTTCTCAGCTATTCTCTGCTCTTCTGTGCTCTCCTGTGCTCTTCTCTGCTCTTCTTTGCTCTTCTGTGCACTTCTCTACTCTTCTCAGCTCTTCTCTGCTCTTCTCTGCTCTTCTCTGCCCTGCTCTGCTCTACTCTGCTCTGCTCTGATCTGCTCTCCTCTCCTCTGCTCTGCTCTGCTCTGCTCTTCTCTGCTCTTCTCTGCTCTGCTCTGCCCTGCTCTTCTCTGCTCTTCCCTGCTCTGCACTGCTCTGCTCTGCTCTGCTCTGCATTTCTCTGCTCTGCTGTTCTCTGCCCTGCTCTGCTCTTCTCTGCTCTGCTCTGCTCTGCTCTTTTCTGCTCTGCACTTCTCTGCTCTTCTCTGCCCTGCTCTCCTCTGCTCTGCTCTGCTCTTCTCTGTTCTTCTCTGCTCTGCACTCCTATGCTCTGCTCTTCTCAGGTCTTCTCTGACCTTCCCTGCTCTGCTCTTCTCTTCTCTGCCCTGCTCTGCTCTGTTCTTCCCTTCTCTGCTCTTCTCTGCTCTGCACTGCTCTGCCCTGCTCTGCTCTTCTCTGCTCTTCTCTTCTCTGCTCTGCACTGCTCTGCTCTGCTCTTCTCTGCTCCGATCTGCACTGCTCTTCTGTGCTCTGCTCTGCTCTGCCTTTCTCTGCTGTTCTCTGCTCTGCACTGCTCTGCTCTGCTCTTCTCTTCTCTGATCAGCTCGGCACTTCTCTGCTCTGCTCTGATCTGCTGTGCTCTTCTCTGCTCTGCTCTGCACTGCTCTGCTCTGCTCTTCTCTGCCCTGCGCTGCTCTGCTCTGCTTTTCTCTGCTCTTCTCTGCTCTTCTCTGCTCTGCTCTTCTCTTCTCTGCTCTTCTCTGCTCTGCACTGTTCTTCTTTGCTCTGTTCTGCTCTGCTCTGCTCTTCTCTGCTATGCTCTGCTCTTCTCTGCTCTGCTCTTCTCTGCTCTGCTCTTCTCTGCTCTGCTCTTCTCTGCTCTGCTCTTCTCTGCTCTGCTCTTCTCTGCTCTTCTCTGCTCTTCTCTTGCACTTCTCTGATCTGCTGTGCTCGTCTCTGCCCTGCGCTTCACTGTTCTTCTCTTCTCTGCTCTGCCCTGCTCTTCTCTGCTCTTCTCTGCTCTTCTCTGCACTTCTCTGCCCTGCTCTTCTCTGCTCTTCTCTGCTCTTCTCTGCTCTGCTCTTCTCTGCTCTGCACTGTTCTTCTTTGCTCTGTTCTGCTCTGCTCTGCTCTACTCTGCTCTGCTCTGCTCTTCTCTGCTCTGCTCTGCTCTACTCCGCTCTTTTCTTCTCTGCACTCCTCCGCTCTGCTCCTCTGCTCTTCTCTGCCCTTCTCTGGTCTGCTCTTCTCTTATCTGCCCTGCTCTGCTCTGCTCTGCTCTTCTCTGCTATGCTCTGCTCTTCTCTGCTCTGCTCTTCTCTTCTCTTCTCTGCTCTCCTCTTCTCTTCTCTGCCACTCTGCACTGCTCTGCGCTTCTCTGCTCTGCTATGCTCTGCTCTGCTCTGCTGTGCTCTTCTCTGCTCTGCTCTGCTCTTCTCTGCTCTTCAGTGGTCTGCTCTTCTCTGCTCTGCTCTGCTCTTCTCTGCTCTGCTCTGCTCTTCTCTTCTCTGCTCTTCTCTGCTCTGCTCTGCTCTGCTCTTCTCTGCTCTGCTGTTCTCTGCCCTGCACTGCTCTGCTCTGCTCTTCTCTGCTCTGCTCTTTTCTGCTCTGCACTTCTCTGCTCTGCTATGCTCTGCTATCCTCTGCTCTGCTCTGCTCTTCTCTGTTCTTCTCTGCTCTGCACTCCTATGCTCTGCTCTTCTCAGCTCTTCTCTAACCTTCCCTGCTCTGCTCTTCTCTTCTCTTCTCTGCCCTGCTCTGCTCTGTTCTGCTCTTCTCTGCTCTGCTCTGCTCTGCTCTTCTCTTCTCTGCTCTTCTCTGCTCTGTTCTTCTTTGCTCTGCTCTGCTCTTCTCTGCTCTGCACTGTTCTTCTCTGCTCTACTCTGCTCTGCTCTTCTCTGCTCTGCTGTGCTCTGCCCTTTTCTGCTCTGCTCTTCTCTGATCTGCTCGGCCCTTCTCTGCTCTGCTCTTCTCTGACCTGCTCTGCTCTTCTCTGCTCTTCTCTGCACTGCTCTGCTCTGCTCTGCACTGCTCTGCTCTGCACTCCTCTGCTGTGCTCTACCCTGCCCTTCTCTGCTCTTCTCTGCTCTGCACTGCTCTGCCCTGCTCTGCTCTTCTCTGCTCTTCTCTTCTCTGCTCTGCACTGCTCTGCTCTGCTCTTCTCTGCTCCGATCTGCACTGCTCTTCTGTGCTCTGCTCTGCTCTGCTTTTCTCTGCTGTTCTCTGCTCTGCACTGCTCTGCTCTGCTCTGCTCTGCTCTGCACTGCTCTGCTCTGCTCTTCTCTTCTCTGCTCTTCAGTGGTCTGCTCTTCTCTGCTCTGCTCTGCTCATCTCTGCACTGGTCTTCTCTGCCCTGCGCTCCTCTGATCTGCTTTTCCCTGCTCTTCTCTGCTCCGCTCTGCCCTGCTCTTCTCTGCTCTTCTCTGCTCTGCACTGCTCTGCTCTGCTCTGCTCTTCTCTGCTCTGCTCTGATCTGCACTGCCCTGCTCTTCTCTGCTCTTCTCTTCTCTGCTCTGCACTTCTCTGCTCTGCTATGCTCTGCACTTCTCTGCTCTGCTCTGCTCTTCTCTGTTCTTCTCTGCTCTGCACTCCTATGCTCTGCTCTTCTCAGCTCTTCTCTGACCTTCCCTGCTCTGCTCTTCTCTTCTCTGCCCTGCTCTGCTCTGTTCTGCTCTGCTCTTCTCTGCTCTGCTCTGCTCTTCTCTGCTCTTCTCTGCTCTTCTCTGCTCTTCTCTGCTCTGCTCTTCTCTGCTCTTCTCTTCTCTGCTCTTCTCCGCTCGGGGCAGACCAGATAACTGCAGCCCCTAAAAATTCAACGAATAACAGTTATCTGGTCTGCCCCGGGGCTCGCAATTCTGTAAAGGAAAAACAAACTGATCTGTGAGAAACCACGCGACAGTCCTCGGCCACTTACCAGGCAATATATATATTTTGTCTGCGATCCAGGAAACCAAACACTATTGGGGCCTCGAGTGCCTGGTCGTGTGTATTTCGTCAGTCGAAGGCGCGACACAATCGCCGCTCGCACTCAACATAATTTACGACAAACACACAACTGTTTCTTTCTCTTAGTACGACATTGACAGTATGCATCGTTAGCCTGCCGACCGGATTTATGGCCATAGAAAACGAATTACGGTTTTTCCCCAATTCATGCGACTGTCCGCCTTGGGTCCTATCGTCAGACCAGACCACCCGCGGGCCACGTGAAAATATTGGAAATGCGGTCTAATTATTATAATACAAAATATTTAATTTTATTGATTGAAACTGCTGGAAATTTAAATATTCTAATTTTAAAAGTCCAATTTTAAATTAGTTTTAAAACTACGTGTAATAAAATTGTTATGAAATTCAAATCACTTAATTTTACTGATTAATTTTAATAAAAATTTAAATCTTCAATTATCATAAATCTAAACTTAATTCTTTACACGACTTTAATACTTTATATGACAATGAACCATTATTTATTTCATTTATTATTGAATACCCTAAACTAACCAATTCAATTTGATGTAGGATAAATGAATAAATATATTTAAAAGTATGAAATAATAATGTCCGTAAAAAAGAAAAGAAAAAAAGATTCCAATAAAAAATGTAACAACTAACAATGCCAAAGTTAGGATTTTCTTCCAACATAAACTCATCAATTCAGTATTAATAATTATTATGATACATAACAGAAATATTAAATTAACTCTTTTACTTTCGAGATAATTAAAAACACTAACTTTATTTTAATTAACCCTGATACAAAAAGTACGAAAAAATCACTTTTACTTATACTAATATTACTTTCTTCTTCTACAACACACGCACACACATTTTAAAGTCATTAAATTTATTCGTAAATAAATACTATAACTTATAATCATGTAATTTCTTTTTTCAAATATATTAAATTAAGAAATCAATAATATTTATAATTTGTGCAAATAATAAAATTTTCCTCATTCAGAATCCTTTCAATGTAAATGAAACACTTATTGTTAAACTAAAATTTTAATGAAAACATTTTCCCGTACTTTTACAACGTTACGATTTATTCCATTTATAATGAAAGTGGCGGGTAATTTGTACGGTTCACATAAATTTATTCAACCTAGATAATTATTAAAATTTACTATCGAGATAACTGAAGCCCCTAAAAATTCTTAAAATTAACGAACAACAGCAGTTTAACCGTTGGTGCTGGCGCACTAAATTTACCATTATTTAATTTAAATTTCTTATTCAAACTTTCATGTAATATTAAAAATTAATCTCTACTTTTCACTCGTATGAAAACTATTTAAATTTTTAGATGAATTCATAAATTGTATGTATGAAAAATATTCTATAGCCAATTTTTTAGCCGCAATTAAAATAATATATATATCCAACAAAGCAAATTAATTCATAATTAACAGTTCAACATAATTCAATCAAATGAACCTAAATAAAATAAATGATATTATTACAATCATAGTACTAATTAGCTATAACTCAATTATTTATTTCTACGAAAATTACCCCGTAACTGTATATTAGAAATCAAATTCAATTATTCAATTAGATAATTTCATATCTCTCGAACCGAAATCAAAATCAAAATTAAATTCAACTCTATTATAAATTAATCCCACATTAGTAATCAACATAAAATTCATCTTAAATAAGTCTAAACTCTAATATATAATATTATATTTTTTAAATAATAGATACGTATACAATAAATTTTGTATTATTTTACTTCGTGATAGTCAGAGATGACCACAGCTTGCAACCGGGTTGAAATTTTGCGCAGCTAGGTTTTTGATGACCGGTGGGCCGTATTGCTATGCAACAAATCGTTGCTACTTGTATTGTCATCGTTATCATTTGCAAGTGTTCAATTAAAATTGAAAGATTGAACGGCTTACTGCAGGTTATGATTCGAAATGGTTTCAACGGCACAGTGACTGGCTCACATTATTTAATTAATAATATCAATTTATTTAGATCGAACGGTATAGTACTCATTTGAAAAACCTGTAAGGACAATTTTGACCATCTTGAATCGGCTACGCTCTTTGCAGAAGATTGAAGAGAAAACGTTTGTTGCAAACAAATGCAGAATACGTATTGAAATAATATCTGCAGTGGGCCCTCACCGTGGGAGGGCCAATCAATTGTCGGACGCGGAAATTGTAACCTTCCCATCTGCGTGCCGTACGCGGCCGGGTCTCAAGGACCGCTCGTAAAAGCAACGAGTTCCAGATCCTCGGCCTTCTAATTTCTTTCTTTAGGGACACACGAAGGCAATCAGCTTTCTTTACGACAATAATCCTAAAATTTCCTTTCGACCCCATCTGTTCGTCAAACAATACGAACATCCGTCCATACAACCGGGAAAGCATTTGTACGTGTCGAAGATCCCAAAAAAGGAAGGGATATCTCGATGTCAGTGTTTTCGATGATACAGAAATTTACGTGAAATATAAATGACGTATAAATGACACTAATCAGCTACTTCGACCCGTCGATTTTGTTTTGCAACTTCATCCTAATGATTGAATATGGACTACAGCATATGTCAATATCATAAAAATCCGAGAAATGGAAGTACAAAAGCGAGAAAGCGAAAAAATGTATTTCCAGCAGTAATGAGAACTTTTGCTCTTACCATTTAAATTATATCGAAACATATTACCGAAATCATAGTAACGAAACAAAATGCTCACTTACCTCTCCTTCATAATTTTTCTTTTGCTGTATCTTGGTGTGTTCAAGGTCAGTTTTTTCGATGCACCCCCCTTCATACGTCTAAACAATTGGGAAGAAACCACATCCTCCCAATTCATTGAATTCACAACCTTTGGCATCGTTTCGCTACACTTTTGAAATTGTTAAATTTATCTGTTTCTATTGTTTACAATGAAATGTAGTAGAACAATGCCGAATAGAGTAGAATATAAAAGTAGAATCAAAAAGAATAGAATTGAATAAAATAAAATAGAATGAAGTAGAATGAAATAGAATGAAATAGAAAAAATCTAAAATTATAAGAAATAAACATCGCGCGCTTTGCACTCCTAGACCGTATCACTTGGAGAACAAATCACGACTGAACGCGACGTAAAAACGCAGAGAACAGCTGAATGCGAGTCACGTTACGATACTACTAATACATGTAGCTTTATCGCCTACGAAAGTGTAAACAAATCATTTTCGAACTGCAAACAGCGGTAGCGGGAAATTCGAAATAGGGAAAGCAACCGTTGTGTGGGATCATGATTTGGACCAGGGTATGCTTGCGATGCTACCATTGGACATTGCCACTGGCAGACAACCAATGGTATTATTTGAACCATTGGCAGACAACCAATGATACTATTTGAACTATTGGCAGACAACCAATCATACTATTTGAACCATTGGCGCATCATGTAGTCCCATTCTGAAAATCCCCCCACCACAAACACGGCTCCGAGACCGACACTGGGCCTAACTTCGAGCTGCGAAGGGTCGCAGTTTCATTCAACGCTGAACTCTTGGAGGAGTAAGAAACCACGAAGAAATTGCAAGTAAGTACATACTAATATATAAACTATGTATGTGGCATTAGAATTTCAAAATTTTGAAACGTTTGCGTACCACGAGCCACTTTCGCGCTCTTCAGATTTTGGGTTGAGAAAAGCCAGGGCATATACATGTAGAATATTTTTCGTTAAATATAAGTTAAAATATTAGTTATGTAATCGAAGGAGCGCGATCGCGCTCTTTGGCGTTTTTCGATCCTGTTTTTTTAGAACCATCTGGTATGCAAACGATTCAATTGATTTTATTTCGAATTTATTACGCGATAAAATTTAGTATTATGGAAATTTGTTCTAGTAATTGTGTAGCAATTTATTTTAATAATATTATTTTTTTGCAGAAATATGGAACGAGAAGTCGAACAAAAAATGCAGGAAATGCAGCTAGAAGAAGAAAACGCATCCGCCGGATCAGCAGCGGCGAACACCGCCGCACCATCAACGGCGACCTCAGCAGCGACGGACACCTCCGCCGCGAACGAGTCGCTGGACTCAATACTAGCGCGGCAGCGAGAAATCGCTGCCGCGTACGAGTCCGGGAGGGCTGTAAGTATATGCAATATAAGTGTGCACAACAGAATGTATATTTATAATATATATATTTCTAATTCTGCTGTTATGTTACAGTCCCAGTGGAGGAACATATTGGGCCAATTGGCCAGAGGGGTAGCCAGGCCTAACCTGGCAAACCTGGTGGCGGCCAATGTAAGTAAATGAAAAATACTTTTATATGTAATATAATATAGTAATATGTATAGTAACAAATTATAATAATAATATATACTTATACGTTGCAGAGAGAGCTCAAAAAACTGTTCAAAACAACTATTTATGGCCCTCAAAAAAGGGGCAAAGAACGGAAAGGAAAAGGAGGAAGAGCAGGAAGAGGAGGGAGAGGAGGAAGAGGAGGAAGAGGAGGAAGAGGAGGACGAGGAGGGGGAGGAGGGGGGAGTTGTAAATACGTTTTGAATTTTTATTAATTAATAAAAGGATCGTTTTTATCATTTCTGTTGTTCATTTTATTTACGAATTGCTCCATCACCATCAGTTTTTTAAATAAACGAACTACATTTAAATTATTTGTTTACTTCGCATTATCTACATATCATATCCTATCCCGCTAGCACTGTCCGACAAAATCAAACTTTTTTTCTGATTTCCTATAATTATTCATCCTTATGTTTTTATTATTCTTAGTTTATTATAGTATAATGAATCATTCTATAAAAATTATAAATACATGTCTTATTAAATTATTATTATTATAAAAAAATCTATTATTGTTTTAATATATATTATTATATATTAAAATTCCTACATCACCTACCCGATTACTCGACGAGCGTTCTTGCTGCAACTGCCGCGCCGCTCACGACTGCCCCGCACGCCAATAACCTACTTCCCCCACGGACGAGAGCAAGTTGCTCAAGTATTGATACTTTGGTTGACGCAGCGATTTCGAATACACGGACACGTTTGCGAATCGCAGCCAATTCGGACTCTCCAACAGACTAATCATAACGTTCGTTTTACCACATCCTCACGGGTCGCTTATCACGCACCGTATACTACTCGGTAGCAATGATCCGTGCTTCCGAATTATCACATCGTGATCGTCGAACGTGCGGCAGGTCGGAACCCGGACATTCAAGGACTGTCGTACGAAACTGTAGACATCAGTCTCCCCGTATTCCAATGATAGAGCGCATGTCCATGTAAACTGACGTACGTACATTTTTTCTTTTTTCATAATCAACAGAAAAATAAAACAAACCTTGACATAACAGCTCCATATACCATTTACAGACTGGTAAAAACAGCTCTGTATACCGTTACACACTGGTAACAACAGCTCTGTATACCGTTACAGACTGATAAAAACAGCTCTGATAAGATTAGGTATGGGTTTGAAGAAGAAGAAGAAGAAGGAGGAGGACCGACGAACGGTCAAAGGAAAAAGAATGAAGGTAGAAACAGTATCGAATGAATTCTACCTATCATCAAACGAGGCGGTTTTCTACCGCTGTTATTACCCGCTTTGGGAGCTTCGGAAGCGTTGACAGATGGCGCTGCGCTGGGGTGATCAAAACAATAAACGATGCGAATGCTGCGAAAAAACAATTGGAGGAAGCGCGACGACACAATCGCGCTATGGAGGGTCGCGGAGTGACCGTCGAACAGACGGCGATGGCAACGGGATGCATCTCCAGCAGACAGTACGGCTTCATGCGCGGAAAGTCGACTGAAGATGCAATTGTCGAGCTGCGCCGCACGGTCGATGCCCTGGAGCATCGGCATGTGATAGCGCTGCTATTCGACATTTCCGGAGCCTTCGACAACGTCTGGTGGCCCTTAGTCTTGAAGAGTCTTAGGGACCGAGACTGCCCGCGCAACGTCTTCAAAGTGGTCTCCAACTACTTCGAGGACCGCAAAGTCTGTCTCACCGTCGGGACGGAAAGAGTTTCCAAGCGCGCGACGAGGGGGTGCCCACAAGGCTCCGTCCTCGGCCCGGCGTGCTGGAACCTGATGTTCGACGATCTCCTGAGGTCTCTCGAGGCCTCAGTCGAGAATAGATTCGTCGCCTACGCGGACGACCTCATCGTCCTCGTGGGCGGAAACTGCCGTAGAGACCTAGAGATCGAAGGTCAACGAGTTGTTGATCTGATCCTAGGTTGGTGCAGATCAGCAAAGCTAGAGATCTCCGAGAAGAAATCCGAGGCGATTGTCCTGCGCAGCGGATGTATCGAGAGAGATAAGATAGGCCGACGGGGAGGATCGCGCCCAGACCGAAAACGCATGGCAGTCCGCGCTTCAAAGCTAGACTTAGTGAAAAAGCCACCGACCATTCGGATCGGAAATAAGCCCTTAAGATTCAAACCCTTCGTCAAGTACCTCGGCGTCCACTTTGATAGGGGCATGGGTGTTCGAACCCACTGCAACTACATAAGTGACAAGGTCGGCTCGCTCTTCGCGAAGCTGGGTAGAATGGCAAGGCGTGAATGGGGGCTCCTCTTCGGGGCGCTCTCCGCGTACCGTGGGGTTTTCATCCCGGTGGCAACGTACGCTGCCGCCGGGTGGGCCGATCGGTGCACGGAGGGGGAGCTCAGGGTGCTGAGAGCTGCACAGCGCCGTGCTCTCATCGCGATGACCGGTGCATACCGCCGGTCATCGTGGGACAGCATGTGCGTGGTGACCGGTGCTACACCCATTGACGTTAAGCTCAGGCAAACCAAAGCCTTGTACGAGACGCGCAAAGGTAAAGACGCCAGACTAGGTAGCATCGTCGTTCCGGCGGGGGCCGACGATGCAAAACATAGGTTAGCGGTCGAGGCGTACAAGGTGTGGCAATCCATGTGGAATTCTTCCCACAAGGGCCGCACCACCTACGCCTTCTTCAAAAACATAGAGGAGAGAGTGGCGGCCAAGTGGACGAAACCGAACCACTACACCACGCAAGTCCTCACCGGCCACGGAAAGTTCCAGTCGCGCCTACGCGCGTACGGAGTTTCCGACGGTGAGGAGTACGCGTGTGGTCACGGATCGGACACGGTCGATCACTTCCTCCTCGACTGTCCTAATTTCGAACCGCAAAGAGAAGCCCTCCGCGAGGTAGTACCAGCCGAAGACTGGAAATGGCCGGAAGCGGCACAACACTTCGTGTCGTCTCCAGAGGCATTCCAGGTCTTCTCCGACTTCTGTAGGGAAGCCCTTTGGCTAAAGGGCTTCATGTAGGCAACCCCGGACACCTGCACTCCCCAGGACCCGGAAGGGGACGACTCACGTCCCCATCATCAACAACCCCAAACCCCTACCCATCCCTCCCAACTCCCATCCTTCCTCCTAGGTCTTCGCTTAGTGGACGCGAGGCGTCGCGTCACGAGTTCGCCTCCCCGTGGTTCCCCGTGGGCGCTAGCGAGAGGAGGGTAAAACCAGAATCTCGCTAGCGGCTAAAGAACTCGTCCATTGCAAACGGCTCAATGGCACGTGCGGATTTTTCCTTGACCCCTCTCCTTGACAGTGGTTGGACTGGGGGTAGATGGCAGCTTAGCTGTGTATGCCCGTAAGGGCGAGGTAACATATCCGCGTCACCCTCGCGGTGACCGGATTCACACTAGATGTCTTCCTCAAGGAGGTCTCCAAAGTCCAACCCCGCCTCCACGCGGCGGAGACCGGGCAACGCAAGTCTGTATTTGCGGCAAAAAAGGGCTATGGCACCCGCCCTGCCTAGTCCCATCCTTCCCCATCATAGATTCCTACCCATCACGGTTTTGTGGAGCTGAACGGCCGCGGTGCTTGCGTGAGGTGCTTGACACCCGCTACCGTAGCTGGCGAAGCTCTGCTACGCCAACCGCAACTTGCTTATCCGACCTAGACGGGCACCAACCATGGGCAGCCGCCTAATACCCACAACGAGCAAAGAATAGCTGTCACTCGTCAACACAGCACGCTGCATAATCATTGCTGTCGTGTGGAAAAGGGGGTGATTACATGTGGCAGAGTACCGTCGCTGCCGAGGGCAGTGGCGGGCACCCGCCGCCGCGGTCGAGCGGCGAAGCAAAACCCTCCTAATAACCTTCATAACTTGAACACTCCTTACACGGACACGGAGTTAAGACTGGGTCTTCCGTACCCAGCCTAATGAACGATGAGCGAAGGCGGCGATTTACCCACGTTCGGACCCCTCGCAGGTGTTCCGTCGGGGGGTAGGTAATCATCATTGTATATGCCAACATTGGCGAGGAAACATATCTGCGCCACCTTCGCGGTGGCCAGATTCACAATAAATGTCTTCCTCAAGGAGGAACGCCGGTTTTAGATGTTCGGTGGAAACGGTGCGCACCGTCCCATTCACGTCGATTTCGTAAACTCTCTCGGAGTTGCGTTTGACCACTTTATGCGGTCCCGAATAGGGCGGTTCCACCGCCCTTTTGGCCATGTGCCGCAGAAAAACGTGCGAGCACGAACTTAGTTCTTTGAATACAAATGACCGTTTAAGATTTTTGTGAACGACGGGAATGGGGCGCACTCGTCGCATGTATTTCTTAAATTTCTCGAGGAAGACATTCGGATCGGTCGTGGTATCGCCCGAGAGGAAGAATTCCCCGGGAAGCCGTAGAGTGGTCCCGAACAAGAATTCGGCCAGAGAGGTTCCAATATCGGCTCGGACATGCGAACGCAGTCCTAACAGAACCGATGGTAGTACACGTGTCCAATCCTTAGTCGCGTGGCACATTATCGATGCTTTCAGAGCTCGATGCCACCGTTCTATTAGTCCATTGGATGCCGGATGGTAGGGAGAGGTCCGGACTCGGTCACACCCGATCAGCGACAGCAGGGTCGAGAACAGTCGCGACTCGAACTGGGTTCCTTGGTCCGTAGTAATGACCTTGGGAGCCCCGTAGCGCGACACTCGCGTTTCGAAGAACGCTCTTGCCACCGACTGCGCCGAAGTGTCCCGCAAAGGAGCAGCCTCTACCCAACGGGAGAATCGGTCAATGACCGTTAAACAGTAACTGTACCCGTCCGACACGGGCAGCGGGTCAACAATGTTCAAATGGACGTGGTCGAATCGACCATCCGGGGCAACAAAGTGCTCGGGCAAGTAGCTAGTATGCCGTGAGACTTTAGCTCGCTGACATTTAATGCACTGCTTGCACCACCGAGCAACATCCCGGTGAATGTTGGGCCAAATGTACCGCTGTCTAATTAATCTGTCGGAAACCCTGGCACTCAGATGGGCCAGATTATGTACAGTATCAAAAACTGTCCTTCGCAACGTCGCGGGAATGTATGGGCGGATCGTCTCACCAGATATTTCATAAAATATTGGTATATTGTCCGAACCGAACAGTAGTATCTTTAATTTGATCGAGACATCGGCGGATTGGCATAATTGCTTTAGTTGCTCATCCGTTTTCTGATGCTCGGAGATTTCTTTCAAATTGAGTTCAACGGGCAGGCGGAGTGCGTCGACACGTGGCAATCCGTCGGCTACGACGTTGTCCGCCCCCGGAATGTAGTAAATGTTCGTAGTGAACTGCGCGATGAACGAGAGCTCGCGGATTTGGCGCGGACAAGCCTTCTCGAGCTTCTGTCGAAACGCGTAAATAAGCGGCTTGTGGTAGGTCAGGATTGAGAATTCCTGGCCTTCCACATAATGCCGGAAGTACTTAACCCCTTCCCGTACTTTAGCGAGTCAGACTCGCGATGAAGATTTTTGCCCAAACATGAATATCGCGAGTCAGACTCGCGAACAGATACTTGGGCCAAACATAAATATCGCGAGTCTGAGTCGCGAACAGATACTTGGGCCAAACGTAAACATAACAAGCCGAGCTCGCGGACTGCTTTTTTGCCCGTTACGCTCGTGAATGAATGTTAGTTCCTCTCAGTACCTCAGAACAGTTAGTCACGATTCTTATCGTTGCTGTTACGAAGCAGTTCAATTATTAAAAGTTAAGAAACCCCTTCAAAATGCAAGGTACAAAAGTGTTTAGTGAAGGCCGTGATAACGAATCTTCTGATAGTGACGTGTTGATGCCAGTTGCAAAGCGAATAAAGCATATGATTATAGATAATAGTAGTGAAGAGGAAGGTACGACAGAACAACCATGGATTTGGCGAAAAGTAGAAAACACACCAATAGTTTGGAAGTATTCTGAACATCGTGGAATAAAGGCGTCTGTCTTAAATAATTTAAGCGACAATCCAACAATACTAGACCTATTCTTTATTACATTTTATAAGAAGTTTTGGGAAAGCCTGGTTACGGAAACAAATCGCTTCGCAGATCAAACAATACACGACGAGCGAAAAAAACGATGTGTAGACGACACTTGGTATCCTGTCACTTTAGACGAAATCAAGGCCTATTTTGCACTATGTATTTTGATGGGTCAAGTAAAAAAATCAAGTATTCAATTTTACTGGACTAAAAGAGCTGTATTAGGAACGCCAATATTTAGAGAAACGATGCCATTTAAGAGATTTCGTCAAATTTCGAGATTTTTACATTTCTCCGATAATGAAACTGGTGATAGTAAAGACCGACTTCGCAAGATAAGACCGGTCATTGATTTTTGGAATCAAAAATTTAAAGAAATTTACACACCCAATGAATATGTTAGCATAGATGAATCCTTGATGAAATATAAAGGGCGTTTAGGGTACAAACAATTAAATCCGTCAAAAAGAGCTCGGTTTGAAATAAAAATTAACAAATTGTGCGAGGCAACTACCGGTTTCTGCCATGAATTTAAAATATATACCGGCCAGGACAGAACTAATCGACACGAGAGTGCGTCGGAGAATGTTGTTATCGAGTTGTCAAAATCTATAATAAATAAAGGGTACACTTTATTCCTGGATCACTGGTACTCTTCGCCCAACCTGTTTCTAAAATTACACCGTCAAAAGACAAACGTTATCGGGACGGTACGAAAGAACAGAAAAAATATGCCACAAGACATGCAAAAACATATTTTGAAGAAAGGAGAATTCGTGTGGAGATGTTGCAATAATTTGGTAGCTTTGCGATGGAAGGACAAGCGCGACGTTTATATGCTCTCCACAAAACACAAAACAGTAGAGATGGTCGAGCAATCAAACAAACAGTTACAGAAAGTAATGAAGCCGAAATGTATCATAGAATATAATAAGGGTATGGGTGCAGTTGACCATCAAGATCAAATGTTAGCCTGTTTCCCAATAATGAGAAAAGTCATGAAAGGATATAGAAAACTTTTCTTTTACATATCAGATATGGCTCTGTTCAATACCTATATTATGAAGAAAATAATTTACAGTCGAAATCGGCAGACTTATGTTAATTACCGTGTAGATATAGCAGAGGCAATTTTGCAAATTGTTAAATTACCGGACTACAAAATGCGTGGAAAACCATCAGCTGAAACGCCCCTTCGACTCCAAACCCAATATTGGGCTCATTTCCCCAAACGTATAGATCCGACACCTCGAAATAAGCATCCAACAAGAATGTGCAAAGTCTGTTATAAACGTAAAATACGAAGCGCAACGAAGTGGGAATGCTCGAAATGCCAAGTGGCTTTACATCTGCCGGAATGTTTTAAGACATATCATACCGTGGAGGATTTGTAGAGCTGTATGTATTTTTTTTTAGATATTTAGTTTTCTGATTAAATTTTTTTTTAATAATATGCTATTTCCTTTTAGGCGCAGTGTGTATTATATTTGAGAGCACCAAACTACATTCGAAAACTGCTATACATTTTCTACAATAACATATAAACAGCTATTATATACTACATTATTATATACAAAATATAATAAATTTATAATAAATTTATATATCACAGGTATTGCGGGCATCTACATTTCGGATCGTATTGCGACTATTTACAAACATCAGTCTGATCTGTTTAGCGCGCGTTGATGCGGATCGCTCGGGCCCGAGTTTCGTCAAGCTAAATGGCACGAGAAGGGGTTAATAGCCTCGAATACCGCCGTCAGCTCGCGATCATACGCGCTGTATTTTACCTGTGCGAGTGAAAACTTGCGCGAGAAGAATGCCAGGGGTTCCCACAGTGATTTTAATCCCCGCTGTTCAAAGACCGCCCCCATTGCGAGATCGGACGCGTCAGTGACAATGCATAAGTCCGCTCCCGAACGAGGGTGAGCCAGGAGAGCCGCTTTGACCAGCGCTTCTCTGGTTCTGACGGAGGCATCAATAGCCTCTTTGGTCCACTTGATCTCGCCTGCATCGTGCTTTTTCGAGTCGCGGATGAACTCGGTAAGCGGCGCTTGCAAACGTGCCGCATGAGGTATGCTCCGCCGGTAGAAATTTACCATGCCCAAGAAACGGCGGAAGTCAATGACCCTCTTGGGCCGCTGGAACTGCGATATGGCTTTGACGGCTGATTCCAGGAGACGAATGCCCTGCGGACTGACAAGATAACCTAGCAATTCTATTTCCTTAACCGCGAAAACACATTTCGTGAGGTTCATCCTTAAATGGTGTTCCTGCAGGCGTCTCAAAACAATATTTATGTGACGCATGTGTTCCTGTTCCGACTCCGACGCAATTAAAATATCATCGATATACACGAATACGAAATCCAGATCGCCCAGGATCCTATTAAGGAAGCGTTGGAAAGTCTGGCTAGCGTTCTTCAGACCGAATGTCATGAAGAGGAACTCAAAAAGCCCAAAGGGTGTTATTGCGTCTTCCCGCTTAAATTAGTCGAGAAATCGTGTAGATGGGGAGTCGGATACTTTTCCGGAATCGTCTGCTTGTTCAGTCCCCCGTAATCTCCGCACACGCGCCAAGTGCCGTCCTTCTTCAAGGCCATATGGATGGGACTAGCCCATGGGCTTGAGGAAGGGCGGCAAATTCCGGCCGCGACTAACGCTTCAAACTCCTTCTTCGCCGCGCGGAGTTTGTCCGGATTGAGTCGTCGAGCCCTCTCTGATACAGGAGGACCGGTCGTCAGGATGTGGTGCAACACGTCCACTGACTTGGAGGGCGGCATCATAGCGATGCCAAACACCTCCGGGAAATCCGCGAGTATATGCTTCACGCGCGGATCCGGAAGAATGGAGCTTACAGTGCTATATACTACTGATTTCGCCGTCGTCACGGCATAGAGGCTGGTCATCGAGTCGACCAGTCGGCCTCTACGAAGATCCACTAACAAACCGTAATGTTTGAGGAGATCCGCTCCAGTAATCGCGTAGGGCACTGCCGCGATGCAAAAGTTCCAGGTTATAGCGCGGCGCAATCCTAAATCGAGGGTCCGAAACGATTCACCAAAGGTGTCTATAGTCGTACCGTTGGCCGCATATAGACGGAAACCAGTTGGCTTGCCATGGATTCTTAAATTGGCAGGGCCCGTAACGTGGTCGCGTACATGTAATCTGGACGTCTTGCGCCTCCCTTCCAAGCCCGTCCCAGCAATGGAAGGTTTATTTAGTTTCCCGTGGTGAACTCGTTGTACTTAGCGCACCACGGCTTGCAGGAGTGGGGCGACTGGGGAAATTTCGCATGCGCATGGCATAATTTACGCGCCGGACTCTTATGTGGGGAACGGCCGCGTGATCCCGACGACCTCGACCGACGCCTTTGTGAAACCCCGCTCTTGGCCACCTTTTTGCCCACAAGGATGATCAGGCGGTCCAGCTCTTTATGTCCTTGACATAACCTTGACATAACCTTGACATAACCTCCATCGCCGTTGGTCTTGGCGCAGGTTCCGCGGCGGTAGAGTGGCCCCCAGGCGCTGGTGCAAGGGCTGCTGCAACGGGAGTTCCTCCAAGCGCCGGCGCACGGGCTACTGAAATGGAAGGGCCCTCAGGGCCGGCGTACTCGTTCAAGCGATCGGCAAGCGCCGCGAGCTTATCGGGGTCGGAGATCACCGTGGAAGCTAGGATCGGACGGTGAGCCGGTTGGATAAGTTCCATAAATAGGCTCATTAGTACGCTGTCGTCACACGCACCGTTATTTAAGTTCTTTAGTCTCGCAAGGGTAAGTGAGGGTCTACCGTCCGTAAGCACTTGACCCTTCAGCAAGCGGCATAGGTTAGCCTCAGAGGACTGGCCATACATCGCTATTATACGTTCCTTAATGAGCGTATATACATTAGGTAGACGCGGCACCTTCAAGCATAAGTCTCTCACCGTGGCCGCGATTTCGTAGTCGAGCTCCCTCGCGATAAAGTCCGCCATGGTAGATTCCGCAGTAATATGCGACGTACGGAATGTGGACTCGACCACCGCGAACCACAAGGTCGGGTCCTCACGATAAAACGCGGGGATTTTGGGAGAGCGGTAGCTCTCGATTTTGTCCAATGCCGCGGCGCCCGCGCCCTCGTCGGCTGCCATGCTGTCCCTCTCGCACGCGCACACCAAGATGGCCGCCGCACCGCGCAAAAGTGCTGAATCACGGCACTATATTCGACACGCGCATTTCCAGGGTCTCGGTGAGTTCCGAGATCTTCGGACGGTAAAATTACTGGCGATACCACGCCGAATATGCACCGCAACTGCGTATCACCCGGTCTTCCGGGCCACAGGAAATTCTGCGGTCCCCGGACGGTATGATTACGGGCGGACCGTGTCGAGAAGGCGCCGGTGACGGTGGCTTCGCGCTTTACCTCAGCAGGGAGCAGGCCGTCACGGAATTGTGCCGGGAACCTCCGGAGCCAGCGTCGCCTTCCACGTGGTTGAAGCCACAGGTGGTTTTCCGGCTGGAAATCGATGATAAGGCGCCGGTGACGATGGCTTCACGCAGTCCCTTCCAGTTGCACAATTGGCCGGTGGCAGTAGGCTTCTACCTTGTTCACGTTGATGCACACGGAAAAACGGGTTCTTAATCGAACGTCGGGGTCACCAATGTAGGGTCCAGTGTGAAATTAAATAGTCCAGGTTCCCTACTATACCTGCGCACACTTCGAGAGAGATGTTCAGAGGTGGAGAGCCACGAGGAGGAAAATGTGCTCCTCGTGATGGCGGCAGAGAGCCGCCGCGCCTGCGCCATTCGCAGGCGGTCGGAGTGGGACAAATGAACAAAAAAACAAATCAACAAATGAACAAAAAAACAAATCAACAAATGAACAAATGAAGAAATGAAGAATTGACAAATGAACAAATGAAGAAATGAACAAATGAACAAATGAACTGTAGCGGCACACGGTCGGCGACCGTAATAACCATAAAACTGTCCGCTTGCAGATGTCAAGGGGTCGACGGAGAGAAAACGTCCTTGACGTTTGCAAGAACCGGAAATTCCTTTGTCTCTTTATTTTTTATCACTGCCAGATGTACTGCATGCCTGGTCGCGGAGAAAGCCGCCGGCCGCGTACCCCTACCTGGCCGAACGGCCAGCGCGCCCCTACAGCGAGAGTTCATCGATGGCTGTCTCCCCCGCCAAACTAAACGGGGGTAAAAGAAGACAGCGAGTCCCCCAAAACAGGCGTGGCCTTTTTGGGGGACGTAACATAAATAAGAGACCCGAGTCAGTCAACAGGACAGTCGATACTTTTCAGTTTAGTTTTTCTGAGCCCTCAGAACTTTAGTATTTTTTCCCATTTCACTTTTGATAATGCTGTTCAATTCTTCTCTATTAGGTTGATTAACTGCAAATACTAATTTATCCAAAAATGCTTCTTTTATTTCTTTCCGGCAATATTTCCTATCTTTTATTACTGTCTGCATAGCAGACGAAAATTCTAATCGCTTTAAAAGTTCATCTCTTATTATTTTATCTCGCGCAAATTGATAAAAACCACGCCCTTGTATATTATCATTTGTAAAGAAAAAGTCTCTTAATATGATATCACGTTCTTCCATGCTATCAAATTTAAACGGATAAAAGTTTTTAAATCGTCCCCTTTTTAATCTGTTTCCTTTCGCAAGATTCAAGCTTAGAGATTAGATGTTTAACAAAACTATTAAGGTAATTATTCATAGAGAAACTTCGATTTTCTTTAGTAAATAATCTAGCATAACTAATATTATTATCTGTATAGACTTCTTCTCGTAGCGGACTGCCAGTTCGGCTTCCGGGAGGGGCGGTCGACGATCGACGCAATCGATCGTCTTAAGTCCCTCTCGGACAATGCCGTGGCACGGGGCGAGGTGTGCTTGGCGGTGTCGATTGACATCGTCAATGCGTTTAACACCCTGCCCTGGTCCGCCATTAGGGAGGCCCTGGTCGGGCATCAGGTGCCTCCCTATCTGAGGCGGGTGAGCGGGGCCTACCTGCGGGACAGGTGGGTAGAATACCCGGGCCGGTACGGGGTGATTCGGAGGGAGGTGGACTGCGGGGTCCCGCAGGGGTCCGTGCTATGACCACTCCTGTGGGACCTGGGATATAACGCAGTCCTGGAGAAGGCCTCCCTGCCCGACGGTGCCACCCTTGTCTGCTATGCGGACGACACGTTGGTGGTCACCGTCGGGGACACCTTCCAGAGGACCATCCGACGAGCGGAGGTTGCGGTGGCAGCCGTCGTCGCGAGGATCCACGATCTGGGGCTGAAGATGGCCCCGGAGAAGGCCGAGGCCGTCTGGTTTGGACGGCCTCGGTCGCGGCCACCGGCCGGATCGTGGATCCGGGTTGGAGAAGCCTGCGTCGAGGTCAAGTCTGAGATCAAGTATCTCGGACTGATCCTCGACAGCCACTGGAGGTTCGGAGCGCATTTCGGCCGCCTCGTCCCCCGAGTTGAGAGGGCGGCGGCTGCGTTAGGCCGCCTGTTGCCCAATCTCGGAGGGCCGGACGATATGGTGCGCCGCCTATACCTGGGCGTGGTGCGGTCCATGATCTTATACGGCGCCCCGATTTGGGCGCCGTCCGTGAGGACAAACCGGCGCAACACACTGTTGTTGCGCCGGCTTCAGAGGCAGATGGCCCTTCGCCTTATAAGAGGCTACCGCACTACGTCTACCATGGCGGCGCTTGCTCTGGCGGGAGAAATTCCCTTCGAGCTGCAGGCGGCGATGCGCGCCTATATTTATAGGCGCATATGCATCGCTGGCCGGGCTCGGGGGGACCCGCCGGAGCAGGAGGTGGTCCAGTGCTTCGAGCTCTAGGCCCGGGGACTTGCGCTCGCCAGATGGCATGCGGAGCTTTGTTCCCATGCCGGCGAGCGCGTCCCTGGGGCTCTCCTGCCGCACTTCACCTCGTGGCAGCAGAGGCGGTTTGGCAGGCTCTCCTACCGTGCGACGCAGGTATTCACCGGGCATGGCTGCTTCGGTGTCTACCTGTGTCGCATCGGTCGGGAAGCGACGACGGTGTGCCACTACTGTGGCGCGGAGGAGGACTCGGCGCAGCATACACTGGAGGTATGCCCCGCCTTTTCAGTGCTGCGCCGAGTCCTAAGAAGGGAAGTTGGTCGCGACCTCGCTCTCTCCAGCTTAGTTGGGGCCATGCTGGAGAGCCCGAGAAAATGGGCGGCAGCCATCGCCTTCTACGAACAGGTAATGTTGCAGAAGGAGGCTGCCGAGCGAGGTCGCTGTGAGCGGGGGGTGCGGCATGTGCGCCCACGCCTAGTGCCCCCCCCCCCCCCCGAGCAGCTGAGAATAGGCGGGCGGCGGGTGTACCAGATTATGCTGGTTTAATTGCCCGCCGCCCGCCAACCGAAGATGTCCTCCCTATACCGGGAGTGGGGCGACGAACATCGTCGGCCCCGACGGCCGCCGTGCCCAGGGCGGGGGCCCTGGGCACCCTCATTGAAAAGCGGCCGTCATGACGAGGCGGTGCGGGGGACCGCTCCCTTTTGGTACCTTACTATCTTTGTCCGTAACAGTATGTTTACGTTTTCTAGAGCTTGCACCAATTTCACGATTTTCCTTACTTGTACTCTTGAATGACCACTTTGTTTGTGCGAGTTATTTTTAATATCTCGTAGTTGCATAGAAATGTAAGATTTGGAAATATTGTTCGAGTTTGAATCTATCACATTAACACTAGCTTCCTCTCTAGAAACTTTCATGCTTCTCTTTATATCTTTTTCAATATTACTAAGAAGTGGTACAAAATGATTCCTGTAATTCATCATATAAATAATATTACCACCATTTTTCCTTCAATTTCAGGACTTCCGCATAGAACATTTTTCAACTTTAGATTTCTTATTTCTGGACCGGAACCCATATTTCCAATGTCTTCTGCAGTAAATTCAATGTGTGGAATATATTCACAAAGTTTTCATATTCTTCTTTTACAGCATTACCCAAACATGAGCCGCGGTGGGCGCTGAAGCGCCTCGACCAGGACGCTCTGATGGCGGCAGCCCACGTCGTGGCCTGGCCGGCAAAACCGGCCGGGCCAGTCGACGGGCCAAGGGAGGCCCATTGGTTTCGGGGCGCAATGACGTCGATTTGCGACATCGCCATGCCCCGGGCCAGGGTCTTCCCGAGGAAGGCGGTGTACTGGTGGTCGCGCGCGATAGCGGATTTGCGCACAGAGTGCGTCCGCGCGCGACGCCAGTACGCCCGCGCCCGTCGACGTCGACGTACCGACGTGGAGCTGGCTATCCAACTGTATGGGCGATACAGGGAGAAGGTGGTCGCCCTGCAGCTGGCCATCAGGCAGGCGAAGAGCCAGGCCTGGCGCGACCTTAAACCGAGACCCATGGGGGCGCCCATACAAAATGGCGACGGGACGATTACGTCCATGGGCGCCCCCTGTGACGGAGAGCCACCCACGCGAGCGGTCTCGGTGAAAACTGAGGCCACGGAAGAAGGCGCGCCGGACACCGGTAACGTGGGGACATCGCCCAAGTCGGGGGACTCCCCTAGCCGCAAGGCTGGGAAGGAGAAACCCAAGAAAATCGAACGAGTCAAAGACACTCTCGTGAAGGTGCAACCGGCACCCGTGCGTGTTGAAGACCCCGAAGGTGGCGGTTGGAAAACCGTCACCAAAAAGTCGAAGCGTGCCAAGCCAGTCGCACCTACTGGCAAGGCCGCAGCAAACCAGGCCAGGAAATCGAAGGGGACGGTTTCCGGGCATAAGGTACGGCCTCTCGATCTCGTGAGAGACGAAGCCTTCAGGCGAGTATCAGAGATACGGACCTTTTGCTTTCGACCCGCGTCGAAAGTCAACAAGGAGTCCGGGTCGAAGATATTAGCAGAAGTCGAAGCACTCAACGAGTTGGTTCAGGAGCTGATTCAACGAAACAGCTTCGTCGAAGGGCAACTCGCCGCGGTCAGGGCGGACCTAAAAGCGCGTCCTACCGTAATGAGTGCGGTGCGACCTGGGCCGTCCAAGGGAACCCTCCCGAAGACGGTCTCCAATGCCGCGCAGTTGACCTACGCCCAAATGGCTAAGGTCAACCCGACAGCTACTCCGGAGGCGAGAAGACCACCGACACAATACGTGGTGCGTATCTTCCCGCCAAAGGACAAAGGACAGAACAGCGATGCTACTAAAAGAGCTGTTCTGTCGATCGTGAAACCTGCGAAGGAGGCGATCCGGGTCAGATCGGTTCGACGCATCCACTCCGGTGGCATCGTCGTCGAAACCGATCGCAAGGAGGACCTAAAAGCCTTCGTAGGAAATAGAAAGCTGGCGAGTGCGGGACTGTCCGTCTCCTTGCCTAGCAAACGGGACCCCGAGGTCCTGATTTATGATATCCCGAAAGGGATGGGCAAGGAGGAAATTGCCTCCAGTCTTTGGAGGCAAAACCTCTCTGAGGCGTCTCAAAAGGATGTGCCTTCGGGTGTTCGGGTCAGTCGCATGGCTGGCAAGACCCCGGAGACAGCCAACTGGGTAGTGGCCGTCAGTCCGCAGATTCGTCGGCGGCTGGCGCAGAGAGGGGACCGGGTGTACCTTGGGTGGAGTTCCTGCCGTGTACGGGACTTCATACAGGTCACCCGTTGCTACAAGTGCCAGCGCTTCGGGCACACCGCGAAGCGCTGTAAATTCAAAGAGGATGTCTGCGGACATTGTGCCGAAAAAGGGCACGGATATGCGCTCTGCAGCAGGAAGTGCAAGCCTCCGGTTTGTTCCAACTGCAAAGACAGAGGGCGGCCACACGACCATAAGTCGCGAGACCCGGCCTGCGCCTCCTATCAGGAAGCGCTGGTTTTGGAGATGTCTCGTATAAGACAAGAATAATTTGAATTACTCGAATGGATAGTACAAACGACCGGCGACGCTCGAGAGTCATACGGGTCATGCAGCATAACATGCAGCGGGCCCGAAACGTGACCGACGAAGTCCGGACTGAGATGCATAGGCGAGGGGTAGATGTGTTGCTTGCCCAAGAGCCATATAGCTGGCGGGGTACTGTGCCCGGGCTAGGCTTGAGAACGAGGCTGATCACGGCAGGCGATCCGGTGATGGCTGCAATAGCGGTCAGAAACCCGGATCTAACCGTGGTCAAAGTCTCTAACTTGTGCGACACGCATTTGTCCTGTGCCAGCATCTCGGGGTCGTTTGGGAGCTTCTTCCTGATCAGCCAGTACTTTCAATAGTCCGATGACGTTGAATCAGGTCTGGCGCGGTTGGAGAGAGCTCTTTCCGCACTTAGGCATAACCGAGTCATTATCTCTGCCGACGTTAACGCAAAATCAGCCCAGTGGGGCAGTGCGGAGACGGACGTGAGAGGCCGTAAACTCGAAGAGTTTATCGTGAGCCATGGCTTGGTTGTCTTGAACGAGGCTGGAAACGCTCCGACGTTTTCCAGCCCTAGTGGACAGTCTTACATCGACGTCACACTATCGACACCTGACATTTGCGACAAGGTGCGAGGTTGGAAGGTCCGCGAGGACCTGACGACCAGCGACCACCGAGTCATAGAGTTCACTTTGAGTTTCTGCGCCGAGGACGGTGCTGCCGAAATTAGTAGTAGCAACAGCAGCACCAACCGGAACGGATTATTACCAAGGTTCCGACTCCGAAGCGCAAAATGGCCCGAGTTCGACAAGGCGCTGCAGGAAAGTAAGAGGAGTATATCCCCCAATCCATTGAACAATAAGGGGGAAGTCGAACATCTAGCACAGGAGATCGAAAGAATGATCGTCCAAGCGTGCGACTCCTCGATGCCAACCAAGCAGTGGCATTCAAAATCCGTCCCATGGTGGACGGCCGACCTGACGAGGCAGAAGAGGCGAGTCTATAAACTTAGACGAGCCTCGCAGAACACAGCATGTTCAGAGGAGCAGAGGGCGGCCAAGAGAACCGAGTATCTCAAACAGAGAAAGGCCTACAAAGCCGCCATCAAAGCTGCTCGGTCGCACAGCTGGCGTGCATTCGTGACCGAGCAGGGAAACAAAGAACCCTGGGGCCTCATTTATAAGATCACGAGGCAGAAGATGACAGCCAGCACGGTCATCTCAAATATTAATCTTAACACTGCCCAGGGTTACACTACAGACTGGGACTCCACCGCTTCCGCGCTGCTGGAGGGGTTAATTCCGGACGATAGCCCCGCGAATGACTCCCCGGATCATGCGCGAGTCAGGAGGGAAGCTGCCATCGAGCCGGAGAGTGAGGACGCCAGTCCCTTCACCCTCTCGGAGCTCAGATCGGCGGTCAACCGACTGAAGAGCGGCAAGTGTCCAGGCCTAGATCGGATCGAGCCGGAGATTCTAAAACGTTCGTTTAATACGATCTCACGCGAGCTCCTCCGACTCTACAACGGATGCCTGGCACACGGAGTCTTTCCCGTGGAATGGAAAGTCGGGTCCATCATTTCCATCCTTAAAGGACCCGAGAAACCTGAAACGGAGATAAAGTCCTACAGACCTATATGCTTGCTTTCGGTCGTAGGCAAAGGCTTGGAGAAGCTAATCGCTACGCGATTAGCTAGTTCGTTTTTGCACCCCGACTACGCCTCCGATCGGCAATACGGATTCAGGCCGCATCGATCCACGACTGATGCCTTGGTAAAGATGAGGGAGCTTGCGTCCGGTCGAGAGGAAAAGTACGTCGTGGGTCTGCTCTTCGACATTGCTGCAGCCTTTGATAATGTCTGGTGGCCAAGCATACTCAACGCGTTGAGGAAGCGAGGCTGCCCAAAAAACCTATTTAGATTGGTGGTCGACTACTTCGACGGCCGCGTGGTGACTATGGTGTCTGATCGCGGTGCAGTACGGAAGAAAGTCACTAAGGGCTGCCCACAGGGATCAATTCTTGGTCCGAGCTGTTGGAACTTAGTCTTCGACGAGGTTCTACAGCTCCTATCGAACGCCGGGCTCGCTTGCGAGCCCATCGCCTATGCAGACGACCTTCTTGTCTTGATCTTTGCGAACAGCAGGAAGGGTCTAGAAAGCAATGGCCAATTGGTTGCGGACACCATTTCTCGCTGGTGCGACCAGCAGAAATTGTCGCTGTCTGCGACCAAGACCGAGATGATATTCTTAAAAGGCTCTCTCGACAGAGAGAGGCCACCTGTGATAAAAGTAGGAGGTCGGAACATTGCCGTCAAGGACTTTGTGCGTTACCTTGGCGTGCATTTTGACTCTGGACTGGGTATCCATTCCCATGTCGAGTATTTGAATGCTAAGTCCTTGCGAACGTTTAATGCGCTAGCAAGGATTGCTAAGTCGAACTGGGGATTGGGATATCGGACGATGCGTACTTTGTACCGCGGCTTGTTTGTCCCAATCGTCACTTATGCTGCCGCGGGCTGGGCAGACCGCCTTACCTCTGGGACGAGTAAAGTGCTCACCAGGGCGCAGAGGCATGTTCTGCTTGGCTGCGTCAAAGCCTACAGGACAGTCTCCACTGATGCGATCCCCGTGATCGCCGGGGAGATACCTGTGGACTTGGCGATAGCGGAGTTCAGCTGCGTGTACAAAGCCAGGAAGAAACTCGGGTTCCAACATGGAACCTATCAAGTGAGTCAGGCCGAATTGGCTGACGAAGTCGTCACCGAAGCCCAAGTTCGCAGAAGGCTGAGGGAGGCGACTTTAGAAATGTGGCAGCAGAGATGGCCGTCCTCGACGAAGGGTAGGGAAACCTTCCAATACTTCGGCGAGGTATCAGACCGACTCTCAGCGAGCTGGATCAGAGTCGACCATGATGTAGCGCAGTTCTTGAGCGGACACGGAGACTTCCGTGCGAAGCTCAAGACGTTCGCCCTGGTCGACGATGAGTTGTGCGAATGTGGGGAGGAGGAAACTCCAAACCACGTCCTCTACGATTGTCAGCGTTACGTAGAGGACAGGGAACACCTACGCCAGGCGGCGATTCGAGAAGGATTTCAGTGGCCGATCGACAAAGCCAGCCTGGTGTCAGCGCAGCTATTTAAGGAGTTCCAAAAATTCGCACGATCCGTAAGAACGACAAAGAGACGAACATAGGACGAAACTGCATACGGAGCGTGGACTCGTCCAGCTCCGTCGATGTACGGCATGCTGGGCGAACCCCTCGGGGTTCGTCCCCTCGGGCCAGGCTGAAGCCCCTCTTGCGGAGATAAAAGACTTTAACACTACTCCGTAAGAGTGCCTGGATTGGGTTGGACTCGAGGTGGCAGTGGGAGTAGCACGCTGTCTTCCCCTGATACGATAGTGAATGAGGGTAGAGCCCGAACATCAGGCATAAGTCGCAAGAGCGGCCGGTATGGTCCACCAAGGACTTAGGTACGGGCCGTCTCTCAGAGACCGCAGTTGAGACGACAACACTAACTGCAGCCTATTAGGCTTCGCCGACGACGCTGCACTCGTCATATCTGCCAGGGATATTGAGGCAGCCAGAAACAAGGCTACCGCCGCCTTGAAATCAGTCAAGACTTGGTTTGACCAAAATCACTTAGAACTTGCGGAGGAAAAATGTGAGGTCCTTCACCTCACATGCAGGAAGACCAAGCGGTCCATTGACCTGAGGATTGGTAATAATACTCTTAAGGCATGTACAGCTACACGTTACCTTGGTGTGGTCATTGAGGCCAATCAAATGTTTCGGAAGCACATACTTGGTGCCTGTGAAAAGGCCACTAAGTATGCAGGAATGTTGTGCAGGATACTGCCCAACATCGGGGGTGGCGGTTATTGGGCACGTTCCTTATATTACCGCGTAGTGCAGTCAGTATGCATGTATGCGGCTCCAATATGGGCTCCTGCGGTCAATGTGTCCAACAACAGAAAGCGCCTCAACGCTGCGCAAAGGACGATCCTGGCGAGGGTGGTTAGAGCATATCGTACCACCGCGCTCGACGCCTCTTTCGTCCTTGCGGGTTTTCCCCCTTTCGATTTGGTGGCAAACGAAAGGAGGCGTATCTTCGTGAAAACAACGGATCTGGACAGGAGGGCACCCGACTTTTAAAAAGTTTATTGACGGCTGCCTCAAGAGGAAGGAGGCTGCCCTCAACGACCTCCAGAGGAAGGAGAGACCGAATTTCACAGCTAGAACCAGGACTCAAATGTAGGTGGTTCTAAGAAACGTGATTCCAGCCGCCCCCCTCACGAAGCAATGCTATACGGCGGATACCATTGAGGGGGGATCCTACATCATGGCTGAAGGGAGGTTTAGGTTTTAGTGGGTATACCGATTGCACTACCTCGGCCAGCCCCACACTACCATCGCTATGGTGTGCGTAAAGCATTTCCCCCTCCATTGGAAAAAAGAAACCCCGAACAGCTGAGAATAGGCGGGCGGCGGGTGTACCAGATTATGCTGATTTAATTGCCCGCCGCCCGCCGACTGAAGATGTCCTCCCCATATTGGGAGTAACGAGGCGGTGTGGGGTGCGGTCCCCCGCTCCGCCGAATCAAGATGTTCATGGGGGGAGGATTAATCTCCCCCCGGGACGCGGCCGGCCACCGCTCCATCCTGGTGGCCGGCCAGGCGAGGGGGAGCCGCGGTCGTGTTCTTGAGAGTTCCCGTGGCTCCCCCGCTAATCGCCAGCGCCCTAGGCCGCCGTGGGGGTTTTAGCGGGTCGAACCCCGCACTACCCCCGCCCCGCCCTTCGTGCGGGACGGGGCTGTCTGACCAGCAGATTTCCCCCACGATAATAAAAAAAAAAAGTTGTTTCAAAGTAAAAGAAGCATGAGCTCCCACATAGTATAGAGGATAAGTTACTTGGTCTAAAACCTGCGTTGTAGAAGTCCTCTAAAAGCTCTGTTCTCTGTCCTTTGCTATTAAAACAAACGCTGTGCAACTCTTGAAAAGCACCTTTAGCCTTGCATCCTGCTCTACTTAACACTATTCCTACCGGGACCGGTCAAATGACCGTTTTTAAATTTTCAATTGGAATTTCTTACATTCAACGTAAGTGAATCGCCTTTAAACTTTACGACTTTTCCTCATATATATGTATGATACATTTTTCAATATTCACTTATTTTTTTATTGTTTATTTTCTGAGAAATATTTGTAGTCTATCTTACCTACCTCGACCGGTCATTTGACCGGTAGTACGATTTATACACTTTTGTAATAGTTTCTCTCTAAGACTCAATGCCAAAACTATAAAGTCGTTAGAAACAAAACATAATGTAGTTGTGGCACGATTTTATCCGAGAAGTGCCTTCCAGAAAATGGTTTACGGCACTTACAAGTGTTTACAGTTCTCGATCGACTATCGGGTTAGCGGTGTTTATTTGCTTGGTTGATATCCGATACGGTCCAGAACCTCGAATATTCTTACGCCATCTTATCTACTATGACGTAAAATAAATAAACTTATGACTGAAGGAAATGTATAGACGTCTTCTCACGAATTCAAATCAGTATAGTCTTGCGACACGAACAGAGTGCATCGAAACGTGAAAATCGCAAAGAGCATACTTGGCAGTCTTTTATTATTATTTTGTAATATTCTATGTCATAGTACGTGTTATAAGTGCAATTTTCAAAATAGTGAACAAGACTAACAATACGTCGCAGTAAGTTTCACATTTTATCTTTTATTCATTTTTTTATCTATTTTGATTTACATTTTCATATTTTAGTTTTTATTTTCTCCGTTGAATATTTACCCCAAAATATCAAGACGTTTGAGGAGTGCGAATGTATTATTAGAGAGAATAAATGATATCGATGCAGAATGTTCTGACGATGATCAGGAAATTCTGGATATGGAAAACGACAATACGGAAAATTATGATCCATTTGAAACCGACTCGAACACCGATGAGAACGAAGAGAATATTTCGAACGTACGTAGACGACGAAAGAGAAGGAGATTTTTAGTTAGTTCCGATAGTGAGAATGAGGAAGAGGCAAGCGAAATTGCGGTGGACGGAACTGTTTGGCAGGAAGTAAAAATAGGGTCTAATCCTGGAAGAGCACCTGATCATAATATTTTTAGGGAAACATCAGGTCCGACTGGGTACAGTAAACGTAATATTATGAAAGGCGAAGTTAGGACGGCATTTTCTGTGATAATTGATAAGAATATAATCGAACTTATAAGAAAGTGCACAAAGGCAGAGGCATTTAGAGTGTTGGGATATAAATGGGAACTGTCTACTGCAAAGTTATATGCATTTTTTGAAATTCTGTATGCACGCGGCGCATATGAGGCTAAGAATATAGATATAGCACTTCTGTGGAATAAAAAGTGGGGCCCGCCTTTTTTCTCAAATACTATGAGTAGACATGACTTTACGGAGATTATGAGATTTATTCGATTTGACGACAGAAATCAACGAAGCCAACGGTTACAAACTGATAAATTCGCTATGATTTCCGAAGTTTGGTACAAGTTTATTTACAACAGTCAAAATTGTTATAAACCAGGACCATACATTACTATTGACGAACAATTGTTTCCAACGAAAGCAAGGTGTAGATTCACTCAATACATGCCCAATAAACCGGACAAATTTGGTATAAAATTTTGGTTAGCATCCGATGTACGCAGCAAATATATAATAAACGGCTTTCCATATTTGGGAAAAGATGAAAGTAGAGAACCCTCAGTTCCTCTTGGAGAGTTTGTCACTATGAAATTAGCAGAACCGTATGTAGGATGTGGAAGAAATATAACCACAGACAACTTTTTTACAAGCCTACCTTTAGCAACAAAACTTTTAGCAAACAAAACTACGATTGTTGGAACAATTAGAGCAAATAGGAAAGAGCTACCAAAACTAGTAAAACTGAAAAACGACGACATGGCACTTTTCTCAAGCAAACTCTATCGCTCAAATAATTGTATGTTGACAATTTACAAAGCCAAACCAAGAAAGAAAGTTTTAATTCTCAGTTCAATGCACAACTCCGTACAAGTTGAAGAAAACGACACCCGAACACCGGAGACAATTCAATTGTATAATAGCACCAAATTTGGCGTAGATGTGACCGATCAAATGGCCAGAAATTATTCGGTAAAATCTAAATCTCGGAGATGGCCTTTGCAAGTATTTTTTAATATCTTGGATTTAGCCGGGATAAATGCATGGGTGTTATATAAAGAAACTGCGGGAGGAGAAATTACAAGACAGGAATTTCTATTCCAATTGGCAGAAGAACTTGCCATCGAATATCAACGAGAGCTCGGCAAAGAAAATCAACCAATACCCATCGCAAGTACAAGTACAAGTACAGGTTCCCGTGAACGGAAAACATGTCAGATAAGGTATTGTAAAGATAATAAGACGAACAAAATCTGTCTAAAATGTAAAAAGTACGTATGCGGAAAATGTACAGTTGAGAAGCCCATTTGTAAAAAATGCGACGAAAAAGAATGAAATGTAGATTATGTACTCTTGAATAAAAGAAAATATATTTTTATACTGGTAAACTGGCTATTGGTCTGCATTCAATATTGAAAATATAAGTTGTGAAAAACCGGTCATTTGACCGGTCGCGGTAGGAATAGGTATACGTGAAGTGTCGGTAGGAATAGTGTTAATATGCTAGACAAGTTATGCAACGTAAAGTTACTTCCCTCAACTTCGCCTTCAATAAAATGTTTTAAACGCTGTGTTTGATTTCCTCTTGCATCAAACCAAGAGTCATATAAATCTTTAAAAGCTTTTGCAGCATTAGCTCCTGCTACATGCAAAATACTGGAAATATTAGTTAGATTTGTCTGGGTAGAATGCATCCGCAGCCCTTTGGTTTGTCGAGCGGTGCCAAACTACTTTTATGACACGAGCTGGCTGTGTTGGGTTCAGCAGTCAGCTCTATAAATTATACAGAAGCAAATACGTAAATAGCCACCCGCTGGCCTAACACGCTGTACTATTACTGTCGTGTAGCACTTTGGGGGTGACAACGCGGCAAGAAAGCCGTTGTAGCGGTTGGCGTGCGGTGCCGAGCACCCGCCAACGCGGTCGCCTAGCAGATCGACCATTCACTACTTTCATATTATTATCGCCGGCGAAATACTTAAAGCAGGCATACAACTCCTTGCAGCCGACAGAGAGTTAAGACCGGGTCTTCTGACTCCCCGGTCCAATGAACTTAAACAGCGAGGGCGCGATGGATCTAAGTCCCGGTTCCTTCGCAGCTGTTCACCGCTACTTTTCCATCGACGGTCATAAGTGATATCACACTTCGTACCGTCAGAGCAGGCTACGGCCTCATGAATGCTCTCATTAATAGACACTAGCTGTCCCTATCTACTAGCCTCCCCAGGCCGGAGGCCAGCTCAGGAACCGCCACCCCGCCCCACCCCCACCCGCCATCGTCCATCAGCATGATGGACACAGAGGCGTCGGACTCCGTGGGATACCAGAAGGTGATCAGCCGGAACCGGAAAAGTAAGCGCCGCATATAGTCGGACAATGACTCCGATACCCCCCCTCGCAGCAGTCCTCCCCCGCAAACCCAACAAGGCCGCGAAAAGATCCGTTGCTCCCTCCCCACCCCCGGTCTTCCCGCCCCAAATCCTGCCCCGTGCAGCGACAACCCGACCAAAGCCGCCCCCGTACCCGACCCCACCGCTAACGACCCACGGCTTAAGTCCGAAAAGATCACTATGGCCCTTATGCGGTTCCTTATGGACCAGGATAACGGCCTATACCCAGACGCGTCCCAGTTCATTGCCTCCAAGGTTGCTAAGTTGCAGAGCATACTCGGCGAGTCCCTGCTCCGCTGCAGCAACCTGGAAGGCCAAATAAAAGCCATCAGGTCCGAGAACAGACAGCAGAGAAAAACCCTCGTGTCTGTCACAGAGAACTGTCAAGCCCCGAAAGAACCCTCTCGGCCCACTACTTACGCCGAGAGAGTCGGGGTCCGATCAAAGACGGCCGCTCTCTCGAACCTGAGGCAGAACCCCCCCCCCAGCGCCATCACCATCCTCCCGCAGGACCCTAAGTCCTTTGAGTCTAGCGACAAGACAAAAGAAACGGTCCTCAAGCTGGTCTCCCCCGCGGATTGTAAGCTCCAGATTAAGAGCATCAGAAAAATCCAGGGGAACGGCATCCTGGTCGAGTCCCCGAGAGACTCTGACCTCAACACCCTCCGCAACAACGCCCAGCTCAAAGCTGCAGTCCTCATAGTCGGCGCCCCCCTCAGACGTAACCCCAGGATCATCCTTTATGACGTCCCTCAGCTGGAAAGTGACGAGGCCACCCTTCGAGCCATAGTCAGCCAGAATTTAGACGTCCCGGAAAAAGCTCTCTCCCAACAGATCAAGCTCGCGTTCAAGTCCGGAGACAGGACTAAAGATAAGAGCAACTGGATACTCGAGGTATCCAAGCAGGCCCGCGACTTCCTTATCAAAAAAGAACGCGTATATGTCGGATGGAGTTGTTGCCGGGTCAACGACTACATCGCGGCCACCCGGTGTTATAAGTGCCACAGTTTCGGTCACACCACCAAATTCTGTCGCGCCGAGAAAGACATCTGTGGCCACTGCGCCGAGCAGGGCCACTCATTTAAGACCTGCCCCAACAAGCCCAAACCAGCCCGCTGTCACAATTGCCACAAAACCGGCAAACCCTCCACCCACTCGGTCACCGACAGGCAATGCCCAGCCTACGTTGCGGCCATAAATCAGGTACTCTCACGTACGGATTATGGTTTGTAAACCTCACCCCCCCCCCCCCGCAATCTAAGCCCGTAATTAGGATAGGCCAGGTCAACGCGCAGAACTCCAGATCGGCTCTCGAGTAGTTAAAAGTCTGCGCCTTCGAGGAAGGAATCGACATTCTCACGATCCAGGAGCCCTACTCCTTCAATAACGCCCTCAGTAGCTTCGGACCGAACTCCCGGATAATCACCGACCGCAAAAGGTTCTCCAGCCTCTCGGTTCCCGACCTTCCCAAGGCGGCGCTTGTAGTCAGAAACCCCTTCCTAACCGTTCTCGAAATAGAAGCGCTGAGCAACACACATTGCATATGCGCAGAAATCACATTTCACGATCTGAAACTCATCGTCGTCAACATGTACTTCCAGTACAGTGACGACATCCAGCCCTTCCTTCACCACCTCGAAACCATCCTACATACCATCCAAAACCGTAACGTCCTGATCCTCGCAGACTGCAACGCCAAATCGCCACTCTGGCATAACCCATCCTCTGACGAGAGAGGCGAAATCATGGAGGACTTCATTGCCCAATCCCGACTAGGGATAGTCAACGAACCCGCCAACACCCCCACTTTCGATAACGCCCACAGTCGATCCAATATCGACCTCACGCTCGCCACACGCCTCTTCAGCCACGTCTCTTCGTGGACTGTCCACCTAGACAGGTCAACAAGCGATCACAATCTGATCACTTTCCTGATCTGTGCCCCCATGCCCACTGCCACCGCCCCCCCCCCCCCCAATCCCGATACAACACCAAGAGAGCCAACTGGGAGGATTTCGATAGAATTATCCCAGCTCTCACAGCGGAATACCCCCCCCCCATCCCAGACGACCACTATGCAGTTGACCTCGATATCCTTAGCGCGGACGTCCATCAAATAATCTCTTCAGCCTCCAATTCCGCGATCCCAAAGAAGACCAGATTCCCGAGATCAGTCCCGTGGTGGACTCCCCAGTTCACAACCCTCAGATCCGAGGTCCGCCACACGAAGAGAATCTACCAAACAGAACCCAACTCCGCTCGTAAAGAAATCCTGAAGGCCCAGTACAGGCAACTCAGAAACAGGTACACCGCCACCATCCGCAAATCCAAACTCCAAAGCTGGAGAGATTTCGTAACGGAACAGGGCAATGCCAACCCTTGGGGCATCCCATATAAAACGGTCACGGGCAAAGTCCGCGCCGAGGACTTCCCGGTCTCCATCTCCACCGAAAACGGCCAAACCACCTCCTGGGAGGAATCGAGTAGGGCTCTCCTCCACGCTCTGATGCCCGATGACACCCCTCAGACGGACTCCGCCTTCCACGCGGAAGTCCGCCAACTCGCGAACACCACCCCCGACACCCCCAACGCCCCCTTCTTCGAGATGGAGGAGGTCTCAAGCGCTATCAAACGCATCAAAAATAATAAAGACCCCGGCCAGGACCCGATGGAGGCAGTCACCCTCAAGCGTGCCTGGCGCCACCTCCATCAGGAAATCACTCTCTTGTTCAACAGCTGTCTCGCCCATGGCAAATTCCCCAGCATCTGGAAGACAGGAGTCGTAAAGGACCTTCTAAAGAGCACCGAGAAGCCCAGAACTGACCCAAAATCGTACGGGCCTATCTGCCTCCTACCTATCATTAGCAAAACCCTTGAAAGGCTCATCGCCGACAGACTGTCGAACCTCTTCAACAGTCATCCCCTAGCTTCCACCTCTCAGTTCGGGATCAAAACTGGGCTCTCCACCGAGCACGCCATCCTCCAACTACGCGAGTCCACCCAGAACAGCAACGAAAAATACGCGGTCGCCCTCCTATTCGACATCAGCGGCGCTTTTGACAACGTCTGGTGGCCCGCCATCCTCCAGCAGCTCAAAGCGAGAAGCTGCCCTAGCAATCTCTACAGGTTAATACAAGACTACCTGTCTAACAGATCAGCCATTATCTCCTCAAACAGCTCCGTAGTCTCCAAGAGGGTCGCCAAGGGCTGCCCGCAAGGCTCAGTCCTCGGTCCCTATCTATGGAATGTCGTTTTCGACGACCTCCTCACCGCCATCCACCGTTGCTGCTACGACGCAACGGCCTACGCCGACGACCTTGCAGTCACCGTTTCCGGCAACAGTAGAAAAGAAATAGAGTCCAGATCCGCCGTTATCACAGACATCATATCCGCATGGTATCGACGGAACAAACTTGAGCTGTCAAAAGCCAAGTCCGTAATCTTCCTCGCGAAAGGCTTCCTTGACACCCGCAGACCCCCTACCATTCGAATAGATAACTGCTCACTCAAGATGCCGGCTTCAATCCGGTATCTGGGTGTACATTTCGGCCCCCGCTTCAACATCACCCCGCACGTTAACTACGTGGCGGGCAGAAGCAAGACCATATTTAACCAGCTCTCTCGCATAGCCAAGACCCACTGGGGTCTTAACCAGAATAGCATGAGGACCCTCTACAAAGGCCTCCACGTCCCCATCGTATCTTACGCAGCCGCCAGTTGGGCCGATAGGCTCAACAAATGGCATGTCAGGAAGCTGAGACAATCACAGAGATTCGTCCTTATCGGTACCACCCGCGCCTATCGCACCACCTCACTCGACGCCCTGTCCATCGTTGCCGGAGCCCCCCCCCCCTCCCCCTAGACCTAATTCTTAGGGAGCGCAAAGCCCTCTTCCATCTCAGGAATAACCAACCCTTCACCATTGGCGAGCTACACCATACCCCCCACCAACCGAATACATCCCCCACAATAATCTCAGAAATAGCTAGTTCTATCAAAGAACAAACCCTGGCTACTTGGCAGAAGGAGTCGGATGAGTCGACCAACGGTCGTATCACCCACGACTTCTTCAGCAGCACGCACGAAAGAGTGCACCTTAAAGCCATCAACTTCTATGTGATCCAGCTCCTCACGGGGCATGGACGCATTAAAAAGAAGCTACACTCCCTCAGGATATCGTCAGACGACGCGTGTGCCTGCGGTGCCACCGACACTGTCAGACACATTATCTTCGAATGCTCCTCCGTCCACGACCACAGGGTGGAGCTCGCACTCAAATTGCGAGCAAACAACACCCCCTGGCCATGTCATCTCTATGAGCTAGCCAGCAAAAGTAACTTTCCACACTTTGCCAGTTTCGCGGTCAAAGTGATGAAGCTCAGAGATGACCTCATTATCGACGCCAGACCCCCGTCACCCCCCCGACCCCCGCCCCCAGGTCCCAGCACCCGCAGTGGTAGGCAGCCATCAAGCTGCCCGCCCCCGGACCCCGCGCAGACAACCACAAGAGCCAGAAGGAGTTATGTGTGGAGGACCAGAGCAAAAACCTCACGGGTAAAAGAGCTAGACCGCCCCAGCCATCCACCTAAGACTAACCCCCCCCCCCCCCCAAACACCCACCAGGCTACCGCCGGAATCGCAGGCACCAACTGTCCTAGACAACGCCCCCCCCCCCCCGTGGTTCGTACCTTGTCGTGGTGGGGGGGGCTTGCGAGCCTCGATGATCCACAAGGCTGTGCCGGCGGGGAACTTGATTCCCTGGCAGATCTAACCTAACCGGAGTGGCTTGAGGTGAGAGGCCAGACTAAAATTGAACCTCATACCGTAAGCCCGTGGTCATGTTTCACGGGCCCGGGGGTCTTGCCTTAACCGGCCGGACCGCAAGGATGACAACCTCTCTAAAAAATCCCTAACCCTAAGCTATGGTGCGCGGCGATGGGGTACACCCCGATCGATGGCATCGGGGTGTGACTGGTGGGTGCACCAGCCACTAGCGACCAACCTCTGAACGCCGGGCGAAGTTTAGTTGTACATAGCCTTGCCTGGGCATAGGGGGCTCTGCCCAGGTTGACCGTCTATCCCCCATACTCGTGGGAACATTATGAGAAAAAAAAATTCAAACATTAACTTAGAGACTATTTTGGGGTAGGGAAGGAGTGAGAAGGTAGGAGAAAGTAGCAATAGGGAGCCGGGAAGTGCTGAAAGAGGAAGAAATTCTGAAACGGGAAGAGGAAGTACCAGTAGGAGTCTGAGCAAGAGGCGAAAAATAGCAGAGAATGAGTCGAGTGATGAGGATGAAAGAAGTATGAGGTCAAATATGAGTGTGTGTGAAACAACGAATGTCCGGGATGCGGAAGCGAATGAGATGATGTGTATGAGAACAGTGGGTGAGAAATTGAGGAAATGCATATTTAATGAATCAAATCGCGTGTCGAAAGGTGTGAGTGAACTCGTATTGAACTGTGTGAGTGAGTATGAAGAATGCATGATGAGGCTGATATGCGAGAATGAGAGACTAAAAGGAAGATTAGAAGAATGTGTGAAAAACGCAAGTGTGCCTGTTACATCAAGTAAGACGTATGCAAATGTTGCTGGAGTGAATGTGATAAGGCAGAAGGAAAAAAGTAGAGTGAATGAAACAAAAGAGAAGAAGTATGCGGTAATTGTGAAACCAAAAGATGACAAGGTAAAAATGACCAGTGAGCAAGTGAGAGAGAAGGTGATGATTGAAGTAAGTAAGGAACTGAATGTGAGGGTGAAAGCGGTACGAAATATTAGAAGCGGTGGATTGGCTATCGAGACAGTCAGTATGGATGAGTTAAAGAAAGTGCGAGACTGTGAGAAGTTTTCCAAAGTGGGGTTGAAGGTCGAGATGCCGAGAAAAATTGGCCGAAGATCATGATATTCGATGTCCCAAACGAAATGGCAGGAGAAGATTTTATGAATGAGTTGTATGAGAAAAATTTGAAGGACTGTATGAGTATGGATGAGTTTCAGGAAAAAGTACGAGTAGTAAGTAGGAGGAGTAAAAAGGATGTGAGTGTAGGAAGCGTAATAGTGGAAATGAATGTGAAAATGATGAATAAATTATTTGAAGAAGGACGCGTGTATGTGAAATGGAGAGCATGTAAGTTTAAAGAAAATGTGAGTGTAATGAGGTGTTTCAAATGTTGTGGGTTTGGGCATATTGCCAAAGAATGTAAAGAAAAGGAGAATTTATGTCAGAAATGTTGTGAAAAAGGGCATGTGAGAATGAATTGCGAAAGAGATAAGTATGTATGTCGTAATTGTCGTTTGAAAGGGAATGAGTGCGACCACTCGGTTATGTCTGAACAGTGTCCGGAATATCTGCGTGTGGCTGAACGAGAGAGAATGAGAATTAGTTACGAGTAGAGGCAGTTTGAGTATGATACAGTGTAACTGTCAGCGGGCGTATACGGTGATGTGTGATCTGGGTGTGAGCATGAATGAAAAAAGGATAAGTGTGGCAATGCTACAAGAGCCATATGTGTTTACAGATGGGTGTGTGAAAGGATTGCCAGGTAGTATGAAAGTGTTTATGAACAAGAGTGAACGGGTTGGATCAGCTATAGTTGTAAATGACGTATGTATAGAAGCTGTTTGTGTGAATGAATGTACAAATGAATATGGAGTGTGTGTATGGCTGAAGGGAGACTTTGGTGAGCTGTATGTGGTGTCCGTGTATTGTAGATATGGTGAAGATATAGAGGGGTATCTTAGATACATGGACGCAGTGTGTGAGTGTTTACGAGGAAGAAAGATTGTGTTTGGCATGGATGCGAATGCTGTGTCTCCCTTATGGTACAGTAAGGGAGCTGGCCGCTCGAGAGAAAATGAAATGCGTGGACGAGAACTAGAAGAATGGGTGATAGCGAATGGAATGCAAGTGATAAACGAGCCGAGTGAGTGGTACACGTTCTCAGGCCCAAATGGACAGAGTGATATAGACGTGACTGTTGTGAGTGATTCGTGTGCCAGGTGTCAGTTTGAATGGAAAGTGGAGTGTGGATGGGGAATAAGTGACCATAATGTTGTGAGTATTAAAATGACAAGTGATGAAGAGCGAATGGAACGTTTCGATGCTGGGAGGAGGTGGACTTGTAAGAACGTTGATTGGCAAGGGTATATGAATGATCTAAGAGAAAGTGCGATTATGAGTGATCTAAGAGAAAGTGCGATTATGAGTGAACTAAATACGACGAATGGAAGAAGTGCGGATGAGTTGGTGGCCGAAATGTTGCAGTGGATTTATAGTGCGAATGATAAGTGGTTGAAGACACATCAGAAAGAAAGGAAGAGAAAGATTATGTGGTGGACGGAAAAGTTAGAGAGAATGAAGAAGAATGTAAGGAATATGCGAAAGAAAATGCAGATTACTCGACGACGAGGAGAGAATGTGAATGAAAAAGTGTTGGAGTATAAGAGAGGCGTGAATGAGTACAAGAAGGAGATCTGCAGAGTGAAGGAAGAAAGTTGGAAGCAATTTGTGAGTAAATGGAGTAACGAGGACCCGTGGGGCCCCGTTTACCGAGTATGTCGCGGGAAAGATCGAAATGAATGTTTGAATAATGTGTATGTAAATGGAACAATGACTGCAACATGGAGTGAAAGTGCAAGTGCGATAATGGACCATCTCTTCCCGGCATCGGAAATGAATGGTAGGGATGAAGTAATGAGTGATAACACTAGTGTAGTGAATAATGATGTGAATGAAGAGAATGAGAAAAAATTTGAATGGAATGAAATAGAGAGAGGAATAGGAGAAATGAGACTGGGAAAGGCACCTGGACTCGATGGTATAAATGCGGAAATGATGAGGAAAGTGTGACGAGCGATTCCGGAACGGATCAAAAGTATGTATGATTTGTGCCTGAGAGCGGATACATTTCCGAGTGAATGGAAGAAAGCGCGTCTGATTGTGTTACTAAAGTCTCCCGATAAAGTCAAGAGTGATCCTGGTTCTTATAGGCCGATATGCTTATTATCAGTACTAGGGAAAATACTAGAAAAAATTATGGTTAAAAGGTTAGAACAAAAGATGAGTGGAAGAATGAATGAAGCGCAACAGGGATTTATGAAAGGAAGATCGACTGAAACTGCGTGGCTGAAAGTGAAAGAATGTGTGCATCAGAGTAACTGTAAGTATGTACTGGGAATGTTTATTGATTTTAAAGGAGCGTTTGATAATTTAGAATGGAGTCGCGTGATTGGAAAGTTAAGACAGATTGAATGTGATGAGATTGGGTTATGGAAGGAGTACTTTAAGGATCGAATGGTTTGTATGACTGGAGTGAATGAAATAGTATGGAAGCATGTAGAGCGTGGATGTCCACAGGGCTCCATAGGTGGACCGTTTATATGGAACCTTATGATGGATGATTTTCTGACGAAACTGAATATGGAAGGATGTAAGTGCGTTGCGTATGCGGATGATTTAGTATTGATGGTTGAAGGACGTAATCGAGTGGAACTGGAAAGGAAGGGAACAGAATGGATGAAAATTGTTTGTGAATGGGGAAAACATGTGGGAGTGAATGTGACTGAAAGTAAGAGTGTAATGATGATGATGAAAGGGAATTTGGCATATACAAGAAGTCCGAATGTGCGTATGAATGAGAAAGCTATGAAGCGAGTTGAATGTGTAAAATATTTGGGTATATGGATGAGCGAGAGAATGCAATTTAAAAAACATTTGAACCAATTGAAGGAAAAGATAACGAAAGTGGTTGGGAAAATGAGTAGAGTAATGAAACGTGAGTGGGGAATGAGGAAGAAAGGCATGAGAGTGATATACAAAGGTCTGTTTGAAGCGTGTGCGATGTATGGTGCAAGTGTATGGTGTGATATGATGAGACATCTAGTGTGAATCCGGTCACCGCGAGGGTGACGCGGATATGTTACCTCGCCCTTACGGGCATACACAGCTAAGCGGCCATCTACCCCCAGTCCAACCACTGTCAAGGAGAGGGGCCAAGGAAAAATCCGCACGTGCCATTGAGCCGTTTGCAATGGACGAGTTCTTTAGCCGCTAGCGAGATTCTGGTTTTACCCTCCTCTCGCTAGCGCCCACGGGGAACCACGGGGAGGCGAACTCGTGACGCGACGCCTCGCGTCCACTAAGCGAAGACCTAGGAGGAAGGATGGGAGTTGGGAGGGATGGGTAGGGGTTTGGGGTTGTTGTTGATGGGGACATAAGTCGTCCCCTTCCGGGTCCTGGGGAGTACAGGTGTTCGGGGTTGCCTACATGAAGCCCTTTAGCCAAAGGGCTTCCCTACAGAAGTCGGAGAAGACCTGGAATGCCTCTGGAGACGACACGAAGTGTTGTGCCGCTTCCGGCCATTTCCAGTCTCCGGCTGGTACTACCTCGCGGAGGGCTTCTCTTTGCGGGTCGAAATTAGGACAGTCGAGGAGGAAGTGATCGACCGTGTCCGATCCGTGACCACACGCGCACTCCTCACCGTCGGAAACTCCGTACGCGCGTAGGCACGTCTGGAAGTTTCCGTGGCCGGTGAGGACTTGCGTGGTGTAGTGGTTCGGAAGAATTCCACATGGATTGCCACACCTTGTACGCCTCGACCGCTAACCTATGTTTTGCATCGTCGGCCCCCGCCGGAACGACGATGCTACCTAGTCTGGCGTCTTTACCTTTGCGCGTCTCGTACAAGACTTTGGTTTGCCTGAGCTTAACGTCAATGGGTATAGCACCGGCCACCACGCACATGCTGTCCCACGATGCCCGGCGATATGCGCCGGTCATCGCGATGAGAGCACGACGCTGTACAGCTCTCAGTACCTTGAGCTCCCCCTCCGTGCACCGATCGGCCCACCCGGCGGCAGCGTACGTTGCCACCGGGATGAAAACCCCACGGTACACGGCGGAGAGCGCCCCGAAGCGGAGCCCTCATTCACGCCTTGCCATTCTACCCAGCTTCGCGAAGAGCGAGCCGACCTTGTCACTTATATAGTTGCAGTGGGTTCGAACACCCATGCCCCTATCAAAGTGGACGCCGAGGTACTTGACGAAGGGTTTGAATTTCAAGGACTTATTTCCGATCCGAATGGTCGGTGGCCTTTTGACTAAGTCTAACTTGGAAGCGCGGACTGCCGTTCGTTTTCGGTCTGGGCGCGATCCTCCCCGTCGGCCTATTCTATCTCTCTCGATATATCCGCTGCGCAGGACAATCGCCTCGGATTTATTTTCGGAGATCTCTAGCTTTGCTGATCTGCACCAACCTAGGATCAGGTCAACAACTCGTTGACCCTCGATCTCTAGGTCTCTACGGCAGATATGATGAGACACAAGTATGCAAGAGAAATTATGAATAAATGTCAAAGAATAGTTTTGTATGCCTGTTTGAATGTGTGCAGGACTGTCTCGACCGAAGCCATGCAGGTCCTCATGGGTACACTCCCCTGGGACCTGGAGTGTGGAAGGAGAGGCATGATATGGAAAGTGAAGCATGATGTGAATGTAGGAGAGAATGAGTTATTGAGTGATAATGAAATGGCTGGAATGGATGAGAGTGAGAAAGAAAAATTTATGAATGAAAGAATGAGAGAGGTGTGGCAGCGAAGATGGCATGCAAGTGAGAAAGGACGGGTAACGTATGAATATATAAAGAATGTGCATTTTGCATGGAAGAATGTTGAGTTTGAACCGAGTTTGTATGTATGTTTCATGATGACTGGGCATGGAAGTATGAATGACTTTTTATGGGAACGTGGATTGTGTGAAACTAGGATGTGTGGATGTAATGAAGGAAATGAGGACTGGAAGCACGTTTTGGTTAGGTGTAAATGGTACGACGACCTCCGAAGGTTGAATGAAAGCGGTGTGAAAGTGTGTGAGGATGGAAGTGTGGATGTGGCGAGTGTGTTGGGTGATAGGGCAACATATGAATGTTTTAGTGAGATGGCTAAGAATATGTTTGCGAGGAAAAGGATGAAGGTTGCCGAAACGGTGGACGGGTGAAGCCTGGCGTATCCGAGGCGCAGGGGGGTTCCCTGCAGGTTGAAAGGTCGGTAGGATACGACTTGTCGGGTCCTGCCGGCTGATTCCTGTAAGGACCTTTGGTGAGTAGCGACACCACGAACCCGAAGCGCTGGCCGACCAATGCCGGGAGTGTAGGCCTCCCAAATTGGTAGTAGCTTTGCTACGAAAGATCCAACCAGTGATCACGACTGGTACCGCGGGGACCGGGCGCCCCCGAGGCTTGCCTCGGCCCGGTCATGGGTAGGACCATCGCGGGGGCAGTGGTAAGGCTGAATGCTGAGAGGCTCCTTTCCGGGGGCTTCGGCGGATGAGCTGCGCATGGTACAGCTCGGGCACCGTCCTCCAGAGACGGTAGAGCGTGGAAAGTCGCTCGGCACCACCGGTTGTCTGCTCACAGGACCTACATCTTGGGAGTATACCGGTAGTCCCTCGAGGACCCGCTGATTGGGCGATATCCCAATCCCGCGCCCGGGGGCCGTGTGGATAAGCCTTTGGGCAGGAGCTGCACGTTAAATCACTAGAGACTTAATGTCCTAGACAACGGTGTTCCGGGGTAACCCGCGGAGAATGTCCTCGCGAGCCGCTCCCCAGCGAGTCGCGACGACGGCCGCCGCAAATCTCTCAAATGGAGAACCTGTAAGAGATCGAGCGTTACGCTGGTAACTCCGCCTCCACATGGCCCCCGCTGGAAACATTCTCCCGGCGACTCGACCCCCCTCGGGGCCGAGCCGCCGGGGGAATGGCTAAGTGAGTTACCCCCTTTGTGGGACGATCTTCCTCTCCGATGAACCGTAAATGGTGAGGAAGGGGTTTTTCCGAGCACGACGTTCGCAGTTTCCGGATGCGGACCTCTCCCTTCGCAGTGGTCTCAGCTGCATAACATCGACTGGCATAAGCAAGCGCTGCTTCGCCCGGCCAGAGCCGGCCTCGGCCCTGTTGCTCAATTACTGTAGACATTAGATGTCCCTATCTACTTCGCCAGTATAAGCTGCATTCGGCAGCTTCGGTATGGCCTGAACCGGAGTAAGCCTTATCGCTCGAAATAAAAGTAGACAATTAAATGTCCCTATCTACTGGCGGGAGTTGCTAATGTATCTCTCAGGCGGGTGCGACCAGTCGGCGACCGCCTGAGGTGCTATCTCTTTTCTGGGCCGATTACGAACGCCAAAAAGTGCAGGATTGTGTCGGCCGGATTAGCCCATTACCGCCCTCTGTACCTGCACAGGTACAACTACTTAATCGATAAATTATGTATTTTATCTGTGGTAAGTGTTGAAAGTAGTTAGAAATTACAAATCTAGATGACACTAGTTACCATATAATAAATAAAAATAGGCGGTGTCGCGAAAACAAATTTCACTTATTGTGTAATAAAATACGGAGTCCAGACACGACATACAAGGTAAGATTATTTTGTTGGTTTTTATCAAAAATAGTGAAATATTTCAACTTCTTTTTTTAGTTTTATGGAGTCTATTTATTTGTGTTGGTAATAATAACATAAGAATTAAAGGTGATTACAAAACTTGTAAAGTAGGGTTTGTTTCATTTGCTGTACACAGGCGGGTACAGCGGGCAGATTCGTACTAAAATTTCGTTTTGTTTACAGTATTACTTATAAGTTGAAATGGCCAATCGGAACGTATTTACCAGCTATAAGAGACTGGAGGAAGCCTTGGAATCAATTATGGCTGATGAAAGCAATGATGAAGAGTACGATATGGTATTAGTGCCACCAGATCCGGCTGTGGTGAGTGATGAGGAAGAAGGTAATGAAGATAATTTGGCGGCTTCAAGATTCCCTATGGACGTTCCAGGGACTATTGAGGTAGGTCGGCGTCATCCTGACTACGATGTTTCGGAATTGAGCGACAGTGATGATGAGCCGCTAAGACCTATTCCTGCAAAACGTGCCAAAAAATGTGATGTACATTTACCTGTATGGAGGAAAACTCAGCCAACCTATAGTTCATCTTATGAAATTACCGATATCATACAAAAGAGACAAAAATACGTTGTTGAAAGCTTAGCAGACTGCAATCCCGTAATGTTGTTTGAAAAAATATTTGATCAGGACGTAATGGATTTGATAACAACTAACAGTGTCTTGTACGCTAATCAAAATAATAGGCATGGTTTTGAACTTGATAGTGCATGTTTGAAAAAATTTTTGGTGTACTGATACTGACCGGTTACCATGAATTGCCATCTGAACGTGCTTACTGGAGTTTGGATGAAGACCTTGGTGTTCCATTGATTGCTAATTGTATGTCACGCAATAGGTTTTTGGAGATAAAAAGAAATCTTCATTTTGTGGATAACGGTCTAATAGATGGTTCGAAAGATAAAATGATCAAACTCAGATCATTATGCGATTTGATTCAGCGAAACTCTAGTCAGTGGGGTGTATTTCATGAAAGCTTGTCTGTGGACGAGTCCATGATCAAATATTTTGGGCGTCATCCATCAAAACAATTTATACAAGGAAAGCCTGTAAGATTTGGTTATCGCAATTGGGCTGCGACAGGTTCAGATGGTTATTGCTACGCGTTTGATGTTTATTGTGGAAAATCCACAGAACCTTCTAATGATACCCTTGGTGCGAGAGTCGTGAAATCTTTATTGGCTAAAATGCCTGTAGTTCCTAAAGAGCATATCGTATATTTCGATAATTTTTTTACCAATCATCAATTGTTGCTCAATTTGGGTAGACTAGGTTTTAGAAGTACTGGAACCGTTCGAGAGAATCGGACGAAGAAATGTCCCCTGATCACAGTAAAAAATATGAAGAAGAAGCCTAGGGCGGAATATGATTATAGTTTTGATACAAAGAATGAGATAACTATGGTACGTTGGAAAGACAATAATGTCGTTACAATGGGAACTAATTTTGATGACATAGAGCCTCTGGGCAAAGTCAAACGATGGTGTAACATCAGAAAGCAAAAGGTTGACGTAAATATACCTAAAATGTTTGTCAACTATAATAAAGGAATGGGTGGAGTTGACCAAATGGATCAGTCTATCAGCCTTTATCGGATTTCAATAAAAGGAAAAAAGTGGTGGTGGGTTATATTTACCTATTTGTTAGATATGGCGATATCAAATGCTTGGCGACTACATGTTTTGCTCAGTAAAACTAAACAAGAGATAACTTACATGGACCAGTTATCTTTCAGACGAATTATTGCACGGACTTATTTACGTCCAACGAAAACTAAGAGCCGTCCGTCATCCTCAGCGGCACTAGGGGGTCGGAACAATAATGGTCATAATCCTGAACGGATGGAAAACCCATTGCGATGTGTTATCTGTCACCAAAGAATTCGCTGGCGTTGCGAAATATGTTTGAAAACGCTATGTGTTGAACGACCTTGTTTCAAACAATTTCACTCCTAAAGCGCCCATTGTACACGGCTGAGTACACCCCTAAAACTTGATATGTAAATATATTTTTTTCATTTTATCTTCTTATATAGCATAGTTTATCCCTTATGGACTAATAAATAGAAAAACAATAGAAAAATATACTGCAGTTTCATTTTGGGCGTTAATGGGTTAGAAGCGCATGGCTAACAAGCAGCGACCTCCCCGTGGTTCCTGCTATGAGTACCCCGAAGGACGTAGCAAACAAAAAAAAAGGAATATTCCACCTTCTAGCTATTACTTCGGGGAAACCAATGCTGCCGCTGCGAAAGGACTGGGGCCTGACTGTGTGTCTACGCTTGAGGGTCGGCAACCTCACCTTCCAGAGCCAAAAGTGTTTGTAGGGCCTAGGCCAGGTGATATCGGGCCTGAGGGAGCCCATGGGCAGGGTGGAGCCCATAAAAGAAAAAAAAGGGAAGTAACACCCAAACAAAAGGGGAGTAGTGCCCCGACTGGGTAATAACACCCAGAAGAAAACAAAGGGTTCGAAAGGTCGGAAGAGCCCAAGGGAGCGAAAGACAAAAGATAAAAGGAGCGAAAGACAAAAGACAAAAGAGGAAGAGCAAAGTAACGGGAAGGGTCTGACAAGGAGCCCAAAACAACGAGAAAAAATCGCCAGCCGAAAGCCGTACATTCACATACGACCAATGCTATTCAGACGGACATGAGAACGGAAAACGAACGAGAAAGGACGAAGGCGGGAAGTTATTTTTCAAAAAACCATTAATGCCAGACACAAAATACAAAGCTAGGGCCTCGGACACAGGGACTCCCGTCGGAATTAACCGCTAGGATTAGGAGGGACATCGGTAACGACCTAGGCAATGCAACAGGAGTAGATTCGGATAAACAATTGGACGGGATCGGTCTTCGCGCCGTCCGCGTCCACCTCGTAAGGTGCGACGCTGCGAATATAGGGAATATTAGGAAAACCAACCCCCGCGTCCCCCCAGCCCCAACGAGAAACCGCGGCCCCGCGATCGCGAATGTAACCACGGGAGTTAGGATCCTACAGCTGAACATACGACGTTCAGCTGAACATACGACGTTCAGCTGTAGTAACGGGCGAAGTTAGGGAACTTATAGCGCAAAAGCGGCTGGACGTCCTGCTCCTGCAGGAACTACACGTCAGCAGACAAGGCGCAGAATAAAGGGTAAACGGATTAGGGACCGGAGTGAGGGTGGCGACGGTGAAAACCAACTCCCCATGGGCCGCTGTCGCCATCCCCAACCCTCACTTTGAGGTCACTTTTATCTCGCAGCTCAGTAATCCGCACTGCGCATGTGCGGAAGTGCTGGCCCCCGGCTTCTCCTTCTACGCGGTGTCTTATTATTTCCAACAACAAGATGAGATAGAGAAGCACCTCAAGCATTTGGAGACGGTACTCCTGGCATTGAGGGGGAAGAGAATAATAATTTCAGTCGACGCGAACGCGCAATCCTCGCTCTGGAGCCCGCACAGCACAGACGAGAGGGGAGCGCAGTTAGAAAGATTAGTCTCCGCGTTTAGATTAACTGTAGCTAGCGACGCTAGTCAACCACCCACCTTCTGGACGCCAAAAGGATCGTCATACATCGACGTTACCTTGGCATCCCCCTCCATGGCCCCATATATCAGAGAATGGAGAATAAGAAGCGAATGGGCGACTAGCGATCATAACGCCATCGACATCCGGCTGCGGGCACCTAGGGCCGGGACGGGAAATCAGGGAGCAGCGAACTCTCGGTTCGACACTCGTCGAGCGGATTGGGAGCGGTTCTCGGTGGCCCTGTCCGATCACTCACGGTCGAGGCTCGAAGTCCTGAGTTTGGGGTCGGTGGAAGATGTAGGTAGAATGGCAGAGACGCTCACAGCCGTCATCACTGACGCCTGCACCGCGTCAATGCCTAGAAAAAGGAAATTTAGGAAGTCCAACCCGTGGTGGACAAAAGAGCTAACTAAGCTCAAAAAGGCCGTGTACAGGCAGAGGCGTGCCTTCCAGAAGACGATAGACGAACCCTCCTGCCTCCAAAAACTGCAGGAGTACCGTACTTCGTTGCGGAACTACAGCAGGGAGGTGAAGAGGGCGAAACAGGAAAGCTGGCAAAATTTCGTGACGTAGAACGGGAACACGGAACCCTGGGGCATCGTATACAAGCTTCAGGCGAATAAACTCCGTGTAGAGAAAGTAATAAGCACACTCCGGCGCAACAATAAAAGTACCACCGGTGCTTTAGAAACCGCCAGCGAGCTTCTGGAAGCCCACGTCCCTGACAACCGACCTGAACTCGACTCGCCGACACAAAGGGTTCTCCGGGAAGAGGCGCGAATCGCCCCGAATACCGCCGACGCCCCGCCCTTCTCCTTATGGGAGGAGGCCGGAGCGATTCGTTCCTTCGGTAACAAAAAGGCGCCAGGACCGGACCTCATTGAGGTACAAGTCTTGAAGGTCACCGCGAAAACAATCCTCGGGGAACTCGCGCGATTATTCAATGGGTGCCTTCGATGGGGCGCCTTCCCCTCCGCCTGGAAGGTGGGCTTTCTGAGAATCCTCCTGAAAGGCGAAGGAAAGGACGAGAAGGACCCAAAGTCCTACCGACCGATATGCCTCCTCTCCGTGATCGGGAAAACATTTGAAAAGCTCCTTAAGAGCAGACTAGAGCAGACGGCGATGGCGACGGGACGCATCTCCAGCAGACAGTACGGGTTTACGCGCGGAAAGTCGACTGAAGATGCAATTGTCGAGTTGCGCCGCATGGTCGATGACACCGAACATCGGCATGTGATCGCACTACTCTTCGACATTTCCGGAGCCTTCGACAATGTCTGGTGGCCCCTAGTGTTAGGTAGTCTTAGGGATCGAGACTGTCCGCGCAACGTCTTCGAGGTAATCTCCAATTACTTCGAGGACCCTAAGGTCAGTCTCACGGTAGGAACAGAAAGGATCTCCAAGCGCGCGACAAGAGGATGCCCGCAAGTTTCCGTCCTCGGCCCCGCGTGCTGGAACCTTATGTTCGACGGTCTCCTGAGGTTACTCGAAACCTCAGTTGAGAATAGATTCGTAGCGTTCGCGTTGTCGCGAACTCTCGGTTCGACACTCGTCGGGCCGACTGGGAACGATTCTCCGAGATCCTGTCCGATCTTTCACGATCGAGGCTCGAAGCCCTGAGCCTGGAGTCAGCGGAGGAAACAATAGGAATGGCAGAAACGCTCACAGACATCATTACAGATGCCTGCACCGCGTCAATGCCGAGAAAGCGTAGATTCAGGAAGTCCAATCCGTGGTGGACGAAAGGGCTTACGGTCATGAAGAAGGCTGTCTACCGACAGAGACGTGCCTTCCAGAAGGAAAGAGATGAGTCCTCACGCCTCCAAAAACTGCTGGAGTACCGCACTTCGTTGCGGAACTACAGCAGAGAGGTGAAGAGGGCGAAACTCGAGAGTTGGCGAAACTTTGTATCGTCGTACGGGAACACGGATCCTTGGGGCTTCGTGTACAAGCTGCAAGCGAACAAGCTCCGTGTCGAGAGGGTGCTCAGCACCGTCCGGCGAGTCAACGACAATACCACGAGCGCGATAGAGACAGCCAACAAACTTCTGGAAGCACACGTCCCGGACGACCGGCCGGAAGACGACACGCCCGCGCAGCGAGAGATTAGGGAGAACGTGCGAATCGCGCCAAACACCGCGGACGCCTCTCCGTTTTCACCGGACGAGGTCGTGGATGCGATCCATACATTCGGAAATGACAAGGCACCAGGACCGGACCTCATCGAGGTCCGAGCGCTGAAGGCCGCCGCGAAAGTAATGTTAGGACAGCTAGTTCGTCTATTCAACGGGTGCCTTCGTTGGGGCGTCTTTCCCCCCACCAGGAAGGTGGGCTCCCTCAGAATGCTCCTGAAGGGAGAGGGCAAGGACGTGAAGGCCCCGAAGTCCTACCGACCGATCTGTCTCATCTCCGTTGTGACAACTGAGGGGAATAAAGACCCCTGGGGAGTAGTCTATAGACTACAAACCAGGAAAGTCCACGCCGCTAAAGCTTGCAACAACCTCACAGACAACAGCACACACACACACAATGACATGGCAAGACACTGCTGCACTGCTTCTGAGCAGCCTCGTACCTGATGATGAAACGAGCACTGAGTCGCAACAGCACAGGCGACTTCGGTCCACCGTTTTCGAATCGCCCAACACTACTGACACCACTCCATTCACCATTTCAGAGATCGACACGGCCATCCGGAAACTGAAAAGGGGGAAGGCCCCAGGCATTGACGCAATGGAACCGGAAGTAGTACAAAGGGCCTTGCCCATACTACACGCGAAAATCACACATATGTACAACACGTGTCTCTCATCGGCGACATTTCCGGTAAGGTGGAAGCGGAGGGACGTCAAAGTTCTTCTGAAGAACGAAGAAAAGGACCCCGCCAACCCCAAATCCTACAGGTCTGTATGCCTCCTCCCGGTCCTTAGCAAGGTTCTGGAGAGGCTAATAGCAGGAAGACTAAAAGGCATCTTTGAGAATCACCCACATACCTCTGACCAGCAATTCGGCTTCCGTCCAGCCAGATCCACGGAGGAAGCAATTGTGAGAGTCAGGCGGATCACTTCATAAAGCCGAGAGAGATACGTGATTGGAATACTATTCGACATAGCTGGCGCATTCGACAATGTCTGGTGGCCCTCAACCCTGGACAACCTGAAGAAGCGCAACTGTCCGGCGAATCTGTACAGGCTTATCCAGAGTTATCTCTCGGGGAGGTCTGTGCAGATCAAGAACAATAATAACATTGCAGAAAAAGGGGTGACAAAGGGTTGCCCGCATGGCTCAGTCCTAGGACCGAGGTTTTGGAACCTGGTGCTTGACGGTTTTCTAAACACTCTGGCTCGCTGCAACATAATTACCATAGCATATGCCGACGACCTCCTGGTCCTGATCCCTGGCGACTCCAGGAGGGAACTCGAGGTCAGAGGCAATGCTACCACGAAGACCATAGCCGACTGGTGCAAGCAACACAAGCTGCATCTGTCGGACTCTAAAACGGAAATGATCCTTCTCAAGGGACTCCTTGACATCAGGCGCCCTCCCACGATCAAGATCGGGAATGGATCAATAGCAATGGAGAAGACCGTCAGATACCTAGGCGTCAACTTCGGCCCCAGATTTAACCCTTTCGCGGCGAACAGCGCCTTTAGGCGCTCATCTATAGATGCTCACTCTCAGCGAACAGCGCCTGATGGCGCTCAGGCAAATTTACCCGCTGCGAACGAACAGCGCCAGATGGTGCCCATCCGGAGCCGCTCTCTTCGAAAGAAAGCACCGTTCGTTTGTTATCAACAACTGCCCAATAATGTCCATTAAGTCGTTTGTTTTTGACGTGCTAGCAGCATACGCTTCTTGTGCAAAGATTTTTTTTACATAATCAAATATAATTATCCACAAATTTTGCCCTAATCATGGATAAATGGACGACGAATATGAGCTACGATGATATGGAATTTTCATCGGATTCTGACCTGTCTGAAATGTTTAGAGAAATTGGATACAAAGGTAGAATTCCAAATGCATATAATAAAAAGCGCCTAATGCCAAGTAGTTCGGAATCAGATTCTGAGAACATTGAGGAATTACCAGACATCGATCCGCGGCAATTCCTTTGGAGCGCACAAAATTTGGCTTTCCGAAAATATGGTTGAACATATTGTAAGAGAAAGCAATGCTTATTATACTACGAAAACTGTACGCAGTAGGCACTCACGATTGTTGGCATGAAAAAATACAACAGTTACCGAAATGTATCGATTTTTTGCTCTGTCGATGTTAATGTCAAGAGTAAGAAAAGTATCAATAGAAGAATATTGTTCAACCGACGAGTTATTACGAACGGAAAATTTTCCAAGAATAATGACAAAAGACAGGTATAAATCTCTATTACAAATGCTGCACTTTCATGATAACAATAAAACAACAAATCAAGACGTGCTAATAAAAATTCGGAGCATCATCGACAGACTGCGAAATTCTTTTTCACGAGCATTTTAGCCGTACAAGTATTTATGCATCGACGAAAGCTTGCTGCTTTTCAAAGGACGATGTTTCTTCAAGCAATATATACCTTCGAAACGAAACAGATTTGGCATCAAGTCGTATGTTATTTGTGACTGTTATACTGGATATATCCAAGATTTTATTGTCTATTGTGGAGCGCGCACGGATATAACAAACAATAATTTAGCAGAAATTTGAAAATCAGGAAATATTGTCATGACGTTGATGGAACCGTATCTAAATAAGGGTCATGTTTTGGTCACCGATAACTGGTATTCAAGCCCGGCATTATTTTCTCTCTTACATCACAATAGGACACATGCATTTGGAACCGTGAAGAAAACCAGACGTGGAATGCCTAATATATCCAATAAATTATGCAAAGGCGAAGTTGCATTTCAATCTACGGATAAATTATTAGCACTAAAATGGATGGACAAAAGAGAAGTGCTAATGTTATCAAGTTATCATTCTGCTGAGTATACAGAAACAAAAAGAAATGATATTAAAACGGGAAGACCAATTCTAAAACCAACTGTCGTAGTAGACTATAATCGCGTTATGGGAGCAGTTGATAAAACGGATATGATTTTAAATTCCATTAATACTATTCGTAAAACTCTAAAATGGTATAAGAAATTATTTTCCCATGTGGTGGACCTTTCGATTTACAATACTTACATACTTTACAAAATTACGTCAAAACAGAATATAACATTTGCGAAATTTCATTTACGTCTCATTAGAGAAATTCTACTCAAATATTCAAATAAAAATATATGTAACAATAAGTCTGGAGGCCAAACTGCATCCAAAGATAATCTGTTACGTTTGGTTCAAACACATTTTCCATCCAAATATATCAATCCCACAGGAAAGCGGCAGAACGGTCGGCGGAAATTTGTGGTTTGCAGCAAACACAAAAAGCGAACCGAAACTCGATTTGAATGTAAAGACTGTAAAGTTGGTTTATGTATTGAACCCTGCTTTAGATTGTACCACACAAAGGAATATTATTAAAAATTATCTAAGATTATTAAAGATTGTTAAACATTACTAAAATTGTTATTATTATTAATATTATTGTTTGATCGGCGTGCCGGCCAGCCGCGTTAGAGAAATGACCAGCAAAATCAGCTCCGCACACCGCGTTCGGAACGACTCGCGTATTTTGTCCGCGCGGTCGATCTGGCATCGGCTGCTTAGAGCGCAACTCATTTCAGAGCGCTCCGCCGCGAATGGGTTAAACAGTCTGGCCGTCCTTCAACAAGTCGTTCAACACAAAACATTGAAGCAGTTCGAGAGAGTGTTGCTGAGAGTCCAGGAACATCAATTCGGCGCCGTGGTCAAGAATTGCATCTTCATGCTTACAAAGTTCAATTGACTCAAGAACTGAAGCCTACTGACCACGCACAGCGAAGAGAGTTCGTTGAATGGATTATGGAACAACAAAAAGTGGATGCTGATTTTTCGAACAAAATCATCTTCAGCGATGAGGCTCATTTTCATCTGGATGGCTTTGTTAATCGACAATATTGTCGCATTTGGGGTTCAGAAAATCCACAAGTGATTGTTGAGAAACAAATGCATCCACAACGTGTCACTGTTTGGTGCGGATTTTGGGTTGGAGGCATCATCGGACCATTCTTCTTCGAAAATGCAGCTGGTCAGACAATAACGGTTAATGGTGCTCGCTATCGCGACATGATAATGCAGTTTTTTGTGCCAAAATTGCATGACATGGATGTGGACGGCATGTGGTTTCAACAAGACGGTGCAACATGCCATACAGCCCGAGAAACAATTCAATTACTGCATGAGTCATTTCCTGGTCGTGTAATTTCCCGTTTTGGTGATCAGAATTGGCCGCCCAGATCATGCGATTTAACGCCGTTGGATCTTTTTCTTTGGGGTTTTTTGAAGTCTAAGGTTTATGTCAACAAGCCCACGACCACCCACGCCTTGAAGGAGGAAATTGAGCGCTGTATCAACGAAATTCAGCCACATTTATGCAAAACAATCATGGAAAATTTCAACAAAAGAGTGCGTATGTGCCAGCAAAGTCGTGGAGGCCATTTACCCGATATGCTATTCCATACATAACCCTGTATACTATATAAATCAATAAAAAATTTACAATTTTTAATTATAAACCTGTGTTTTCTATCAAAATTATTTCTTGCGTGAATTTTGGGACACCCTTTACAATCTCCTCGCGGCAGAGTGCGCTGAGAACAAAGAAACGCAGGGGACTCCCGAAAATGTCACCACACCAAAAGGGAAGGGCAGAATGCCACCAATATATATAACAAAATCAAAGATAAAAGCTATAATAGCATTGATTTCAGAAAATAAACTTAACACAGAGTCATTTATGGTAAAACAACTAGACGGAGATACTGTGAGGCTCAACGCCAGTGATGAGTCTGCTCACTTTAACCACTTGTGGTGGAAAGACGTGCCACGCACGTCAACATGCTTTTGTTACCGGAACGCCAGCGACGTGTTACGCACGTCGTTGGGCTATTGTTACAGAAAGATAAATGACGTGCGTGGCATGTCCACTGTGCAATAAAATTCTTTACCGAGGCACAGTTTCTGCTTGCTCTTCATCGTGTAAAGTTATTAGTATTGACCCCAGACTGTAAAATGGAAAGTGATAGCGAAGCCAGTGATGTTATTTCTATAAATAAACGGAAAAGACAAGACAATGTAGAATCTGACAGTGATTTAGAACAAATTGTTTTTCCACGTCGGAATCGGCGTAGAATTATATCTGACGACGAGGAAGATGTTCAGAATGAGAATAGAGAAAGGAATGTTTCATCCCAGGAATGGATTTGGAAAGACGCGGAAAATATAACGCAAGTATGGGAATATTCAAGAATATCTAGAATACATATTCTTGTTGGGCAAAATGTCACAGCTTTACAAATGACAAGAGAAGTATTAGCAGAAGACTTTTGGAAAATTATTGTGACAGAAATTAATCGTTACGCCAGTCAAACACTACAAAATGAAAACCGCAAATTACGAAAATTTGAAGACATTTGGTGGGACACCAATATAGATGAAGTACATGCGTATTTTGCTTTGTGCATTTTGATGTCCCAAGTCAAAAAATCTACTGTGCAGTCATATTGGTCTAAAAGAAGCGTAATCGAGACACCAATATTTCGAAAAACAATGCCCTATTGGAGATTTGCACAAATTTCACGCTTTTTGCACTTTACTGATAACGAAGTTGTAAACGATAATGACGATCGTTTATGTAAAGTGCGGAGTGTAATCGATTATTTTAATGAGAAATTTCAAAATATTTGCACTCCCGCGGAATACATTTCGTTAGATGAGTCGCTAATGAAGTACACGGGTCGGATCTCGTACAAACAGTATAATCCGTCCAAAAGAGCACGTTTTGGAGTGAAATTTTATAAGTTATGTGAATCCAAATCGGGTTATTGCATTAAATTCAAAATCTACACTGGTCAAGATTTAGACAGAAATGCGAATGTAGGTGTCTCCGAAAGCGTCACAATGCTTATGTCCACAGTACTAACTGGTTACGGGCATACTCTATTTTTGGACAATTGGTATTCTTCGCCAAGCCTATTTCAAAAGTTACAGTCTAGAAAAATTAATGCCACAGGAACAGTGAGATGCAATAGGAAGAATATGCCTAAAGAACTCGCAGCTGCAAAACTAAAACGTTCTGACGTGATATCGCGCTCCTGTAATGGAATTTTGGTTGCAAAATGGAAAGACAAAAAAGACATATATGTAATGTCCACGAAACATACAAAAATTGAGATGATCGAAGTGGAAAAAAAGAGGTGGAAAAATAATAATAGCCTTACAACAAAGCCTAACATCGTTTTGGAGTACAATGAGGGTATGGGTGGAGTGGATCTGCAAGATAGTTATTTATCATCTTTTAAATTAATGAGAAAATACGTTAAAACTTATAAAAAAATATTTTTTTACGTAGCAGATATGGCACTGCTCAATTCATATATTTTATATTGCAAAAAAATGGAAATACCAAAATGTAAAAAGTATTCTTTTTCGAAGTTTCGAATCGATGTAGCCGAACAGATTTTAGAAACAGTATGTCTTCCTGATTACCAAAGACGTGGAAGGATGTCTGCTGGAAATGCTCCGAGTCGCTTACAAGCGAAGCAATGGGGACATTTCCCAAGAAATATACCACCTACAAACGCCAAAAAAAATCCACAACGGAGGTGCGTAGTATGCGCTAAACATAAAAAACGGAGTGAAACTATATGGGAGTGTAAAACATGTCTTGTAGCGTTACACATTCCAAGTTGTTTTGAAAAGTATCACACCCTACAAGATTATTAATAAATAAATTTAGTATTGATACAGATGTAATTTTATCCTTCTGCCTCTTTATATTCTCTTCTGGAACTCACCCGCTGAACGCGCCGCGAAGTGATTCCCGCTCGATTGTTCTGGCACGCGCAACCGAGAATTTCTTTGCACCGCAAGTGGTTAAAAGCATGGAAATCCTGAAGGAAAATAACCTCCAATTCCACTCCTTCACCCCAAGCCATCTTAAAAACAAATCATTCGTCCTTAAGGGCATTCGAGGGGGCTTCAATGAAGCTGAGGTAATGGCTGCATTAGAACTCAAAATCAATAACATAAGCATAACCAAAATTAACAAACTACAATTTGACCGCACAAATAGCAATAAATACCATTTTATAGTGCAAATAGACAAAAATAGCAATCATCCGGAGCTACTCAAAATCAAAAAACTGCTAAGCCAATCAATAAGATGGGAAAGGCTTAGAAAGCCTAAAATTTTCCAATGCAAAAACTGCCAAAGAGTAGGTCACGCCAGGTCTAACTGCAACATGGAGTACAGGTGCGTCAAATGCGCACAAAGCCATAAACCGGGAAAATGCAAAATCGAGAAATCAGGTAATAAAAACGTGCTAAAATGTGCTAACTGCGGGGAAAATGGGCACCCGGCCTCTTACCTGGGCTGCCCATATATGTTTATGATAATGAACATGAAGAAGCAAGAACACGAAAACAAAAACAGAAAAGCTTTCGAAAAAACACAAAAAATTCACAGACAAATTGACCCGAGTATTTCATACGCAAACATCACAAAAAACAATAGAATTCCATACACACAACATATGGCACAACCCGAAACACACACCAGAAACGAAAGGCTCACCCCCCCCCCCCCAAGAATGCTGACCAACAGCAACGAAAGAACACAATTTCAAGTAACGGACAATAATAACCACAACAACATAAATATAAGCCAAATACTCGATATATTCAGAAGTAGCTTAGACGAAATCAAAGAGCAACTAGTCGATTTCAATAATAAAATCACCCAAAATACACTGAGAATCGATTACTTAGCACAATGGTCAATCGAGTAATGGCTCACACAACCACCAGCAACCCAATCAAAATATCAGCGATAAATGTAAATTCACTGTGCACAATTAAGAAAAGACTAGACTTACAAAAATATATTGAAGCTTACAAACACGACATTATACTGATCTCAGAAGCCAAACTTAACAACAAACACAAACTGAAATTAAACAACTACGACATAATTAGGACAGACAGAGCTCCAAACTCGAGAGGCGGAGGTACTGCAATAGTTATAAAAAACAACATCAATTACACCATGGTCCCATACCCAAACTCAAAGAAAAATAGAATCATAGAATACACAGTGATAAAAATAATAGTAAACTCAAAAAAAACATTACTCATCTTCAGCATATACGCCCCACAATCCACAAAAAACACATTCATAATCGAGTTCGAACAACTTTACAAAGACTTTCATCTGGACAACGAAAACAGTTTCTTCATCATAGCCGGCGACATAAACGCCAGAAATACACAATGGGGTGATTCAAACACGAATGAAAGGGGCAGACGATTACTACAATGGGAGGTCGACAACAGTATATCACATTAAACAACAATCTACGCAGCTGCCAACCCTACGTACACCAAAGCAAACTCTTTCCTGGATTACTGCATAACAGACAGCAGATTAGAAATACTGAACCTCAACAACAACAAAATAAGGACAAACCCATACGATAGCGATCATAATGCACTAACATTCGCAATAGAACCAACCACACTGTTCCAAGGAATAACACCAACTCCTCCTAAACCCCACTCATTCAACTATAAAAAAACTAATTGGCGAAAATACGCCAAACGGGCCGATAAGTACCTAAAAAATAAACTACCGGATAATAGGAATCTCGCGATAAATGAAATAGACGAAGGTATCAGCTACCTCGAACTGCTTATCACAAAAACAATTAAAGAAATAGTCTCAACAAATAAACCTAGCAATACAAATTATTGTCAAAAATACATTAGCAATAACACTAAAAAAAACTACACGCGGCAAAGTCATTCCTAGTATCAAAGTTGTATTTCATCAGGTACCAAAGCTCGAGCAAGCACAGCAGACAAGAGACAAACAGAATTAAACGGACAATAAAAATACTCAATAAAAAACTCCACATTGAAATCTCTAAAGCTGCAACCGCATACTGGGCCTCCATCATTAAAAATATAAACTTCAAGAACGCCAATGAATTTTTCCCGACCATTAACAGGATACTGAGACCACAAAAACACATTAGCATCGAAAACCTCAGACTTAATATTAACAAAAACGAATTTAACAAAGAAGTAGCGAAAACTTTACCAGACAGGACCGACAACAACGAACTTTACATTACAGATCCGATTACTAAACTCGAGATAATAGGAAAGTATCTGGAAAGAATAAATTCACCAAGATACGACGAAACAACAGACAAATACAGCAAAATAGCAAAAAGAATGACAGATACAAAGGCAACTTTTACAACATTCACAGACGCTAACCCAGCATACAGGCCAGTACACCTGGATAAAGAAACCAATCATTTCATTTCTTGCAGTGAAGTAAGCGAAATTATCAAAAAGCTAAATAATAAGACTTCGTCAGGGCTGGACAACATCCCATCAATTGCCATCAAAAATCTACCGACAACCATCATAATAGAATACACGATACTCTTTAATAATGCAATTGACCACGCCTATTACCCAAACAGATGGAAACAAGCTAAAATCCTACCGATACTAAAAAAAGGTAAAAACCCAGAAGAGCCACAAAGCTACAGACCCATTAGTCTCACTACGAACATTTGAACACAATATTATACCAGATAACCAATTCGGATTTAAGAATAAACTTTCTACCACACACGCAATTCACAAATTAACTTCTGACCTCAACAATTACCTACACAACGGACTGACAGTGGGGGCAATATTGCTAGACCTTGAAAAAGCATTCTATTCAGTTTGGCATAATGGGCTAATTCATAAACTAGACAAATACCAATTTCCAGCAGGACTAATCCTACTAATAGCAAATATGACCAAAGGAAAAACGTTCCGCATATGGGACGGAACGAAAATGTCTACCACCACATTCAAAATCTCAGAAGGCCTACAACAAGGAACAGTAACATCACCAATACTCTTCAACATTTATAATAGCGAAGTTATAAACGAATTCGGACTCAACACCGTAGACAGACTACACTCGATTGCCTACGCGGACGACTTAATAATCTACAAAGCTGACACGGACGTAGGACAAATCAAAAACTCACTACAAATGACATTAAACCACATCACTGACTACTATAAAAACTGGAACTTGAAAATTAATCCCACCAAAAGTGAGCTAATATTCTTCCGCAGACCGGTAAAACAAATCAAATACTCAAACGTAGTAAAGATAGAAAAAGCAACAATCACAGCTAAAAACATTCACACTAACGAAACTGTTGAAATCCCCCCCAAAAAGCTAGTAAAATATCTAGGAGTACAACTGGATCATCTACTAAGACTGAACAAACACCACATTACGCAACTGGACAAAGCCAGAAGAACCTTCAAAGCTAACTCTAGACTTTTCTACAACAAAAATCTTTCCACCAAAGCCAAACTTATTTGCTACCAGCTATTAGTTAGACCCATATTAACGTATGCCGCACCCATATTCTGGAACACCGGGCCAACAATTATAGAAAAAATAAGAAGATTTGAAAGATCATGCCTCGGCCGATATAGAACAGCTGAATCAAATTACACCAAAAGAATCAGTAACATTAAAATATACACAAAAGCTGATATACCAAGAATAGACTGCTTCAACTTAAAACTCACCCGAAATTACTTCAGCAGGATTGGCCACACCAAAAATCAAATAATAATAGACACAATGAAAACGGAAGAAGAGACGACCCCCAACAAGTTAAGCTCAGGTTACATACCCCCAGAGCTGTTCCTCTTCTGTGACCATAATGGAATAATCCAAGATCAACATAACTTACCCATAATCTACCATAGGAATAGACACTCCGCTAATAAGAAAATCAATCCAGACGACAACAAATACATACGATAACAATCCAACTACTCAACAGCACTCTCTATCAAGGACAAAATGGACAGGGATAGACTAAACAAAGATTACTCCTAGCTAGCTAACGACGCCAGGCACATTGACGAACTCCGCAGAAGAACCCGTAAAAAGTGAAAAAATAGACTAAGTTCCGGAAAAACAAAGGTCATTAGTTATTATCAGTGATTGTCTTAAGACCTGTATACAATCCTTAAATAGCGCAAAATGCTTAACAGCAACATTAGTTTTAAGTTCCCTTGTAAATAGATCCTCCGAACCCTAACCCACCCATCCCAACTCCTCACCCCACACCTACTGCCTTATTTATTTATGTTTTAATTAGCCTAAGTCATATTTAAGATAGATGGTAAAAGTTTTTTTAAGACTCTTCCTTTTCTTTTACTAACAACTAACGATACAAGACTGATAGCATATAAATCTCTCGCCCTAATAACGTGCCTAAAACATATCATATTACCATAGCTAGCTATAGAGTTTATCCAAATTGATAACTAATGGCTATCAAAATTTTTATTATTAATGTTAAAAGTATTTTTGAGTAGGATTATTTTCTGTATATTATGACTGAAATGAGAAAAATAAACTTACTTTAAAAAAAAAAAAAAAAAGACAAAATCTGATATAATACTGTCGATCAATCCGTCGGAATTAAAACAAATAAAGGATTGTAGAACATCGAACGAGGTATGGCGGAAACTCGAGCAGATCTATCAATCACGGGGGCCTGCGCGTAAAGCTACGCGCATGAACGAGGGCGAAGATGTTCGCGAACACCTCAGGAAATTCTTTGATACTGTCGACAAACTACACGAAATGGACGTGGATATCAACGCAGATTTGCTGGCAATTTTGTTGCTGTTTAGTTTGCCACAGAGTTTCGAAATTTTACGCTGTGCAATTGAGTCGCGTGATGAGTTGCCACCTCCCGATACTCTTCGAATTAAGATCATCGAAGAAAGCGACGCACGCAAAAATGAATCGTGTGACACAGTGCCTAACGCTATGGTTGCCGGAAGACGTGTAAGACCAAATTATGGGAAAAATAATTATAACAGAGCTGCGGAAAATATACCGATGAGGACCGCTCAAAACCGAAATGTTTTCGATGTCGGAAATTCGGCCATATAGCATCCGAGTGCCGCAAGGGTAGAAACACGAGACACTCGGCTAAAGGTGCTAGCAGCGATATCTCCTTCTACACAACGTCGGAATTCGGGCAAAAATGCGAAATAACACGAGTGAATAACGGGGTGAGCGACGGATAGTGGCAGCACGCCTCACCTGTGCAAGGATCTAAATAGCTTCGAATATATCGACAAAAGGCTGCATGGAGTGGAACTTTGCGCGTAGTTATCGATGAAAGGGGTTCAGAAAAGAACTTGACGCTAGAAGACGCTCTGCAAGTACCGGACCTAAGAACAAACCTGTTATCGGTCGGGAAAATAACGGATCGTGGATACAGAGTGCTTTTCACAAAAGATCAAGCCAAAGTCATCGATGGTAAAGGCAATAACAATTTGACCGCCATTCGTAAAAATGGCCTATATTACGTGACGAAAAAAGGGTCCACACACAGGGCCATGGCAGCAGACGAGGACGCAGCGAAGTCGCAACGGAACAACGAGCTCGAGATATGGCACAGGCGGCTTGGACATTTAAATCAACAGGATCTACTGGAAGCGAGGCGGAAGTGCATCATACCGAGTGGCAACGTTGAAGATTTTAAACGGACATTGTGTTGCGAAATTTGTATCGAAAATAAGATGACGCAAACGCCGTTTGCGGAACAATCGAAGCGTGCGACGGAAGTCTTAGAAATAATTCACAGCGATGTCTGCGGCCCCATGCGAACGCACTCACACGCAGGTAACAGATATTTCGTCACGTTCATTGACGATTATTCTAGGTGGTGCGAAGTTCGGTTTATAAGGTCAAAGGACCAAGTATTTGATGCGTTCCGAGAATTCAAGAACTATATATAAAATCAGACCGGTCGCAAGATGAAATTCCTACAATCGGATAATGGGAAGGAGTATATAAATTCGCGGTTTGATAAGTTCTTAAGCGATAACGTGATTAAACGTAGGTTATCGGTCGCATACAATCCACAGCAAAACGGGGTAGCCGAGTGGAAGAATCGGACGATAGTAGAAACGGCGAGATGTCTAATCGCGCAATCCGGTCTACCGCGATCTTATTGGGCAGAAGCCGTATCGACGGCGAATCATATTCGTAATCGATGTCCGTCAAGAGCTACAGCCAGAAAATCTCCTTTTGAGAGGCTTTACTACTTTCTAAATAACGATCCGAATAAAGGGAAGTTTGAACCACCTTCGCGAAAGGGGACTTTCGTCGGGTATTCCGAATGTTCGAAGGGATATCGAATATGAAATAAGGATGCAAAACGGGTAGAAATCGCGCGCGATGTAAAGTTCCTCGAAAATTTCAGCGCGAACGACATTCAAAAGTCTGCCGTAAAGAACGTTCCCTCCGAAAATATCCCGCAAAATGATTTAGGCCGCGACGAACACAATAGCGAACCATTAACTTTCGATGTCAATCTGTCTTCTCAAGATTATCAAAACGATAATATTGATTATCTTCAAAGAGAAGATAATCTACGCATCCCAACTCCCGAAGCTCAAGAAGCACCGTCACAACCTGAAATCCCTGTCGAACAATTATCGACGAACGATATAATAAATTCTAGTCCTAAAAATCATGATGAAATGTTAAATAGAAAACGACGACAAAATTCAAATTTGCAAATTAAAGAAGTTTATGAACCATTAGATTTAATTTAACTTATGAAAGAGTCTAAAATAGGAAAATTTTGTAACCAATATAGTAGTCCACACAAAGTTGTAGAAATCTTGCCGAATAGAAATACTAATTGGAGGTAATCTACGTATAGTACACACTAACAAATTGAAAATTGCACATGTAAGATCTAAATTTAATTAACAAATAACGGTACAATTAACAATAATGTCACATATGTATTACGTATCAACGAATGTTCATTAGACTTTAAAATTCCAGTACCAAGACAAGGTAAATTCTCAGAAATTTCTTGGAATTCAACGAACCAATGGATGATGTCATTCTACCAAATCACGACGAACCTCGCTGAAGCCTACCACAATCAAAGCCGTTATCTGTATCCGATGAGACGACTCGACAACTTCCGTGATGGTAGCAGATAGTTGTTGAGTGTCATGAAAACATCAGAACCACATTTCGAAACGTACCAGTAGAAAAGAGCATCCTATATAGCAACGATAAAAATAGCATCTATAGAATACGATATAATAGAGAAGTAAAATTCGCCCCAGGAGTTCATTCGCATTAACTTGATTAATTATATCAAAGATAATTTATTATTTTTGATTATAGAGAAATAAGATTTTTGAATATTCTAACAATTTAAATTACTGTCCTAAATAAAATATAATGTTTTAAATAATCTATGAGGTTCACAAAATTCGAAAATGTCAAAATTACTTAAAAAATATTGTCATTCCGAAACTAGTCTCGAACGCATTTCCGAAACTCGATCAAGCCCAAATTATGCAAATAACTTCATTTCACATAGAAACAATGTTAGCGAGAAGGATTTTTTGAAATTGGAATGTTACGACCCAAAATATTGCGAGAAATCTATTGCACTGTTATGTAAACAATAAACATTTACCATTTCTGTCTTTTTTAAAAACGTTTACAAAACCTCCAATAAGAATGAAAAATTACTTTCCTGGCCGAGTCTTTTCCGTACTTCAACCTAAACCAATGCAGTGTCTCACAATCAGTGATAGTACCAAATTGCAGGTTCGAAATACACAGCGTTCGTACTCAAACACATAATATACAACGCGATTCCATTTCACAAGAATAACTGCGATAAATACTGTTCGATATAAATCATAGACCTATTTAAACCAATAACACTACTATGAAAAACCTCAGGAATAAGTTTATTAATTGCATTAACTCTGTAATACTATAAATGCTTGAGTTTGCTCGAAAAGATTCGACATACCTACTCTAGCTTACTTAATAGACAACAAGGTTATATCCTCGCAAAATTTGCTACAACTAGAAAATCTGCATTATCAATTTCATCGAATGAATGTTCCAAATTGATCATATAAACATGGATTTTTATAAATCTAGAGTATTTGATTTAATCGTGTCAGAATCGGAAGCAGACGGTAAATTGATCAACGTACTCAAGAAAGCAATATCTCTAGTGACAGTAGGATTTGAATGTAGAAATAAGTAGCAAGGCAATCAATCCTCTGAAGCTGTATTGCTTGTTATCCAAACATGGTTGCAAGTTTTTAACTAATGGAAAGCAACAGCAAATAATGACGTGTAAATAAAAATTACCGATTCAGATTTCAAGTTTGCTTCTACATGACGTTTAGTGCCATTACTGCACAATTTGATTCATAGATAATATACACGACTTCGCACAATCACTTCCGATCCTGTTCACCCCGAGAAGTAAATGTTTCAGACTGTTAACCAAATTCAGGAAAGTTCGGTATGAAAGATCCAACATCAAATCTCAAATCCTTGCTCCAAAAGTACATCGAAATTCAGATCAATGTAGTCTTCCTTTTCTTGTTGATTACTTCCGCAATCGCGCCATACAAAGTCTCAAGCAGAAGAACCAGTCTTCTAGATATCTGCTGAACACTGACGTGAATCTTGACATGAAAACTGCATCACTCAATCTCCATATTGATCCAATCGGTTTTTGGTGACGATTAAAGCCGTAAATCTTCAAGCAAACAAATTCCTGCTTTCTAAATTTCCACTTGAATGTTTAGTAGGAATCGTGCAATCTTGGTATTTTTCATTATGTGATTAATATTTGTTGCCCGTTTATTGAGAATGTATCCACTGCAGGTTACATTTCTGGTTATGTATATCACACTATTTGAAATTATGGAACCAAATTTCCAAATACTTTGGAAATTGAGATTGATAGTTGTGAACATGCTTTGAAAATGGCTATATTTACCTATAATTAATACTTAGGGAAGCATCGCTCCAATATCGAAAGATATGAGATAATTAATAGTCCAGCCATAGTTTTCTTCGACTACTGAAACCAAGCTGCAGTAGTATCATTAATGCATTTCGAATAATTTGGTTTCGATGAATAACATAAGAGTGGGTGTTGCACTGCTTTTCTTCCTCTATATCATAACCACTACAGAAACTCATTTAGTTATTTCGGGCGCGTAGAGTACAAGAAATGACCTGCAAACTACCAAGAATGCACAGCTCTGCAGTAATAAAAAATGGAGTATTCTCAATCTGAATGTTCCATTTAATGCAACTCTTCATTTGTGGTGAAATTAGATGTTGGCGATTCCGTTGCTGATTCCGAATATTGGAAATTTGTCAAGCAACAACCCGACCCAACTATAAATTTTCCAATACAGATCCAGTACGCTGAAGAAAATAGTCTCGTGTGTCTAAAATCAAATCGATCAATTTTAAATCGCCAGCCGATTACCTCCTCTTTACTGGTATCACTTGGATCGATGCATAAGAATTCTAGCGCGACCATTATTTATTTTCCGTCGTTTCCCATGCAACGTTGTTCGTTAGGGCATTGCCATCGTACACTGTAACGAACATTCAGTTCTGCTTAGTTTTCAATATTCACAACGAAATAAATAGGCCCTCACACCGCGACCGTGGTTAGTTTTCATTTGTCATGAGTTAGCAGCTACTGTTACGTAGATACATATAGTTACGCTTGTAATTCTTCTCTGCTATTGTGCACGCGATTCACGTTACGCTTGTAATACTTTTGCGCTTGCAGCCTAGCTTCGCTACAACCGATTGCGCTTGCAAATTTCGATACAGCTTTGTAGCCATAAATTGATCGCTTAATCGTATCATTCATGACCTTCACGACACATCGTCACATTTCATCATTCTATTGTATATCATCTATAACCTCCTCTGTACGAATCTTATTGGTTAAAACATATTTAGCGTTATTACACCAGCGTTTTTTACCATACAGTCCACTATCCAATTCATCCTTCCAATCCTTCCTCCAATTCATCCTTCCCAACGAAAAGATACATTTGCAACATATTTGGAAATTTGAGAAGAATAATAAACTAGTAATTTTGGAAATTGTCGAACATTTAACTTATTTCTGCACTTTATGAGCCTTCCCGGGTACTACATATTTCCAAAACTTCATCCTCCGGTTACGTAAATACATACAACTGTGAGATGTAGATGGTTCATTCTATTATATAATATTTCACATAAAACATTATGATTCAGATTCTGATAATACTCTACATTGATGTTTAAACCCACGATTTAAAAAAGTGATGAAAAAAGTGATGTCAATTTTGCAGGTTGTCTTCGCTATAGTAAGCATGAAAGTAGTATAATAATACTTTACTATCCACACTTTAATTATGCATGATTCGTACTCAAGCCGCTATATGCACTATTCAGATTTGACGAGGAGATGACTATAAACAGCGCGGGCATGTTCGTCGCAAAAGTCTTCTCGTTAGCTTTAAACTATACGATAGTAGGAGTTATGAATTGTACATTAAAATTAATATAACAATTTGCGTTCAAATTTTTTCGAGCAAACTTATTATCATACATACAAATACACTGTATGTTACCGTGTTCGTTTGAACAGTTCAAACAGATATATGTATAATTCTTATAGTTCAATACTGTGCATAGTACAAACAGAATTAAGTCTTATTACGAATAATTTCTTTCACGAACCATAACTGAACGCGACATCGGGACAAAAATGTGTAAATTATACATCCGATCGAAAAAATATAAAAACTCGTCTCGATGACTACATTGTGCAACATATGTCCAAAATGATCTATTGGAAACAAAAAATACTCCATAAATACTGCAGAATTCGTTTGAATTGATAGAATTAAGAATTAACTTTCCTACCTCGAGTATAATGATATAAGAAAATGATCACGTTTTCAGCTGGCATTTATGCATTACTATCCTATAAATGTAAGTTTCATAAATAACGCTAAATATTTATTAATAAAAATAAGATCAGATTAAATAAAACTAATTAAAACAAACACTATGTGGTATTACAACATAGTATAATATAAAGAGTATTTTCCCGAAACTACAGAGATTTAAATTATTATATTATCATTAAAAAGAATTTTTTCAGCTACTTTTAAAGTACACCTATGAGATGATTTATTATGTGTACAACATTATTTAAAATACCAAAATTATGAAATCCTTTTTCGAAAATCATCGATTAGTGTAAACCAGTGTATTACAAAAGATGAAAGGTAACATTCTCTATTATTCCGAAAATGTCTAGTCATATAAGTCAACATAATAAAAAACATGGAGAATACTTAGGCAATTATACAAACTAATATTTTTGTAATTTCTATTGCGTGTTTCGTCCAAATTTTAATAGGAGTTTGTAGACAAATGTTTTATTTTATTTTCTTCTCATGGTTACTCTGGGGTTTTAATAATGTCAAGTAGAAAGTTGATTGAAGTCATAGAAAATGCTCACTGGAAGTGTGACATACGAAGAACATTCCTGACATATTTTTCATAGCTTATCTTTCACGTACTTTAAATTCGCTCAAGAATAATTATTCAGCCACAGGAAAAGAACGTCGAACATAACGTCGAAAACGTGGGAATTTAAGACAGCGTTAAATTCATTTAAGACATCCACAACCCACACTCTCGATGAGAGCCAAACGTCCAAATATCCAAATAACCAAATCGACGACCCAAGCATCTTTTGCAAACGCAATTCAATAGATGAAACTGTGATAACAGCGAAGCCAAGATTAGAAGAAACAATGATGCAAACACCACTCATCTACAATCTCCCAGGAGCCTCATCTACGCCATTACATCTACCAATAATCTCACCTGCCAAGATCAGTGAACCAAGTATAACTTAGTCTATACCTGATTGCGAATCTAAATCCCAGGAGAACAGCAGTTCAACTGATGGAGACGAACCAGATATTAGCCCAGTTTTGCCACAACCTACGAACACGAATAACATTGTCACACCAGCAGATGAAATTCGATGAAAATTAATAGGAGAAGCTTGCAGTAGATTAATCGCAGGTCACAAGGGTGTAACGGAAACCTTAAATCAATTAACCCTTTCGGTACTACCGCCGCCTATTGGCGGCATCCACGGAAAGTTATGTGGGCACTTTATGTGGACACCGTGAACAGCACCAACGGAAAGTTATGTGGGTATGATTACTCTCTATAGTACACATTACTTTACTATTCTGTGTTTAAAATTCCCGGCTGTTCTAATCGTTCCATTATAATATATAATTAGTAACAGTCAACAGCGTGCCTTAATTATATATGTTTTATAATATATAGATAAGCTACGAAAAACAAATTGGAATGTTTGCTTATATCGTTAATTTTTTTAATGTATAACTTACAATTTGAATTTAGTTCCCTTCAGGATGAGTGTAAAACGCTTGAAAGGAGAACAATGAATAAAAGAAATCATTGATTCCAAAAGAGATTCTGATGAAGAAAATCAATATAATTTAGCATTTCGCAAAAGGAGGAACAATCGAGCACGTGTACTTAGCACCTCAGAATCTGAAGAAGCAGAAGAGCCTGAAGTACGAATTGATACTCCTTCTAGCATCAAATGGACATCAAAGAAGCTCAGTCCAAAAATTCATGATGTTACGCCACATCATTCGGGAGTAGTTGGGAACAATTTAAATCGTTCGTCGAGAATTTTGGATTACTTCAGACTACTTTTTTCTGAAGATTTAGTTAAATTTATTGTGGAAAAAACAAACAATTACTGGTGTCGACAGAAGGGTTCAGAAGGGATGGAAGTGGATGAATTATATTGTTTTATTGCTGCGTCGTTATTAATGACGCGAACCAAAAAGCTATCCTTAAATGAATATTGGTCTAAAGATAAGCTTCTCCGAAGCGATATATTCAGTCAAATTATGAGTAGAGATCGCTACTTTTCATTATTGAAAGTGTTGCATTTTACGGACATAGTCGGTCGCACTGCTGATCGTTTATACAAAATAAATGAAGTAGTGGAAATGCTACGAACATCTTTTTATCAATGCATTTCAGCCATACCAGCGGTTATGTATAGACGAAAGTCTACTCCTCTACAAAGGCCGTCTCTCATTTAAACAATATATTCCCTCGAAAAGGAGTAGGTTTGGTATAAAATCATTCCCACTTTGTGACTGCAAGACGGATTATATCCAAGATATAATCATTTATTGTGGGGCTAGTGCTACTGTAGCTACCGAATATCAATATATTGGAAAGCCAGGGAACTTTGTAATGTCGCTTTTGCAACCTTTTCTAAACAAAGGCCATTGGGTTGGCAACTAAGACTATTGTATTTATCTGGATAACTGGTTTTCCAGTCCCATATTGTTCAACCTACCCCACGAAAAAAGTACGAACGCTTGTGGCACTGTGCAAAGAAGACGGAAAGAGATGCTTAAAATAACTGATAAATTGAAAAAAGGAAAGGCAGTGTTCCGCTCATCTGAAAATCTGTTTGCAATGAAATGGTTTGATAGAAAGAAATTTTATATGCTTTTCACTATCCAAACCGCAGAATTTGCAGAAGTACCTAAGAAGTCAAGAAAAAATGAAATTGTTCTAAAGCCCAAAACGCATACTGCCTATATAAGCACACCACAAAAAAACAAATCCCAATGGCGAAATTTCACCTTCAGTTGATTAAGGAAATATTAGAAAAATAACACAAGAATCATGAATATCATCGGCTAACAGGGGGACATTTTCCTTCGATATATCAGTCGGGGAAAAAAGATCGAAAACGAAGATGTGTTGTATGTGCGGCTGGTGGTGTGAGACGTGAATCCAAGTATCAGTGCGAACAATGTAATGTGGGCTTGCGCGTTTCCCCTTGTTTCGAAAACTATCACACCAAGTTACACTATTAGTTTTGTCGTTGATTATATTTCACTATTAGTTTTATTATTTATTATGTTACACTATTAATTTTGTTATTTATTTTAATTTTGTAATATTGGACCATATTATTTATATCAATGCCATTTACTTTAATTAATGTACTGTAAAGAAAAAGATATGATTTTAAAACGTTAAGCGCCATGCCTGTTTTGTTGTCTGTCCTTCCGTCTGATCGGCGAGATAAGATACCGTCGAAATCGGTTTTCTGCCGAGGATTGGTTTAGGTTACGACTAAGCAGTATAAACATTTTAGAAATGTTTTTCAAACACGTTAAATTCCGCGTCAGTCACCGATGTCGCGGTCCGAATGAAAAGTTTAGTGTCAATCACGCTCGAGATTTCTATGAATGCCGCAAAACATGTTTTCGCGGTTTACGCTGTCGGACAGAGCAACCACTCTTGCGAAAAACTTCCTCGTTCCACGAATGTATAACCGCGGCCAGGTCCTCCGTACCGAAAGGGTTAAAAGAAAAATATCACTGCCCCGAAATGAGAAAAGATTCACAAGAATTCATTCGTTCACTTATCAGAACAAAACCCGTCAACCCGTGATTATTACGGACACATCTCTGGAACCTTTTGACGAACTTGCCATCGACACATTTGGACTACTTCCAAAAACAATCAATGGAAATTGCTACATTTTAACTATGCGAGACAATTTAAAAAAGTATTGGTTAGCAGTTGCTTTATCAGATATTAAAGCCATGATAATAGCTGACGCGTCCGCGAGTCATTTCATTGCAATACGTGAGACACCAAAATCCATTTCGATAGATGAAAACACTAGTTTCTTGGGAAACTAATGCTACATGTTGCCGAGATGGATCGTTAAAAAGGAGCCATATATTGTATTAACAGAACATCTAAAACAATACATCGAGTCATATGAAGAATGGGACCTCTACTTACCATTTGCCATGATTTCATATAAATACCTCCGTCCACGAAGCTACGAATTTCACACCCCACGAATTAATCTTCGGGAATTACGATAAGTGAGCTAATCCGACATAACTTATGGTGGAGTAATACGTCCATGTGTAAAAAGAACCTGAAACAAGTAAATTCGATCCATGTTACATCGGGCCATACGAGATAGTAGATGTCGGATATAAATAATGCAATTTTAAAAACAGATGCGACCGGACACCTAATCGCGAAACATCAGGATAAATTAAAACACTCCTTCGTCTTCGATAGTTCGTCCGACACAAATTAAAAATTGGAATCACTTTCAGGATGAAGTAAATCCCGCTGATTATCCAGAGGTGCACGAGGATCTCTTAATATGCCAATGTATAAGGAAAATGCAACTCGTGTTTGAAGCTGAAGAATACAAATTGTGTGAAAAATGTTGGTCTCGAGTGGCAGCAGAAGAAAGAGAATTATTTCCTGAAGGCTGCTGGCATATCATCGCAGGAAACCACAGAAGTGAGGCAGATTGTCATTGTGAAGGATATGGTTCTGTAATCCTGGAAACATCAAACGCTAGTCGATGCCGAGAATGCATCGAAGAATACATATTTCGAAATGTAACTGGAGACATTACAGTAATTAAAAAATGGCAAGGCCATTGATGTGGTTACTCAGTGGTAGCATCATGACCATTGACAGCAACACACGCACATATATACTGCAAATAATTAATTTATACAAGCAGGAGAGTCATCGGATGAGAGCATTAATACTTTTGAAGAAATACTTCAATGTAGCAAGGGAAAAAATGTAGACCTTATATTTCATTGTGGAGATTTATTTCACGATGCGAAACCAACAACTTCTGATGAATTAAAATGTATGGAATTGTTAAATAAATACTGTATGGGTCCCAGGTTAGCAAGATATGATAATATCAATATAAGATGGTATTTGAAGTACGACAAATATTAATGATTGTTTTTTCATCAGAGCAATTAACATCCAATTTTTGAGCGAGCCAGAATTAACATTCCCACACTGTACCTTTAAAACTGTAAATTTTTAGGATCCAAATTTTAATATTGACATGCTAATATTTTCCATTCACGGGAAAAACGACCATCCAAGTAAGAAATATAATATCAATAGTTTAAGTACAGTGATTTTTCAACATTGATTCAGCCATTAGTAATTATAATCAAAATTATAGGTTGTGGAATAAATGGGCCAAATGGACTTGTTGTCTGTGTCTGGTTTCATAAATTATTTTGGAAAATGGACAGCCACCCCTAAAATGATCATTCCTCCACTGATGATAAAAATGGGTAATACCCATGTTGCAATTTTTGGTTTAAGCTGCATGAACGATGATAAATTAATACGGATGTTGAACGATTTTAAGGTGAACTTATGAGATCCATATATGTATTGAGAGGTCTTTCCATTTTTTTTTATTGCAAATGATTTTCATTCATAGGTGAAATGCTTTAATTTGTTTGTTTTACATAAAAAACGTGCACCATGTCTTAAACGTGGATATACTTCGGAAGCCCACCTTCCCTCTTTTGTTGACTTTGTCGTGTGGGGAGGGGAATAGGAATGTTGTATCACACACGTGTTTAACTCTAAAAGACAATACTACATTTCTCAAACAGGTATATTTTTAGATTTATTTATTAATTATGATGCATGAAAAATAAGAAACTACTGCTTAAGAAACGCACTTACAGATTGCGATTTCTTTATGCGAAGGCGAATCAAAGGCCAAACACATTGTCATACTTAGCGTAAACGGTAATAAGTTTAAGTTGAAGAAATTGAAATTAAAAACCGTTAGACCATTTGTGTTTGACACTCTGGTCCTTAATGATACAAATATAAAAAGTAACAATGATAGATTGCTATCAGAATCAGTTTTTAATATCGTCGATCGACGCATAGAAAATGAATTGATTCCTAGTACCGCGGAACAATTGTCAAATCATCCGAAGCAACCGGTCTTGCCGTATATTCGATTGAAAGTAATTTACTTGAAAGATAAAGAACGGTTCGATTCGACCAGGTAAGATTCTATTAGTATATTAACGAATACAAGTAATATGTGTATTTTAGATTGGCACAGAAATATTGTGATAAAGTTGCTAATTCTCACGAATTAATTGTATTCTGTAAAACAAGAAGTTCCGGTAAGTACTCCAGGATACGACTGACATTATGAGCTATACTGAGGTAAACAAAAATTGCGATATTCTACAAGGTGCTCGAAGGTAAAATTTGTGTTTGGTTTTTTAACTAGGAGAATTAAGGTTTTGTGGAAACCACATACAAGCAAAACTAAAAGGACACCAGTTTGGTTGAAAATAAAAACCTATGAACAATACTAACAGTGAATGATCTAAATAAAGCATTAGGTAAATTTGTTAACAAAAATAACACTAACGCTTTTAATAACCTACAGAGGTCAAGCATATACAATGTAATATTTCAAAATATTGATTTGCCATTATAAGCTCGATTGTATTGTTACAATTAATTCTTTACATATAGTCGTGAAATAAAAGAACTTGTGCTATGTTTGGAAACTACTGAAACAACTGCAGATATTGGAAATATCAGGAAAGAAATTAAAAATTATTGTGATAAGAGAAAGGAGGAAGCACAAAAAGAAAAGACAGAAGTATATGTATACTTGCAAACAAACTCATTTAAAAATGATAATATACTATCAGATTTGACAGATTGGATAATCGCATGCTATTTTATAGATGCAAACATTATTTGCTAATAGACCGGTAAAACCCTTCAATAATGACGAGATAATAGTTATTGTCAGTAGTAGTAACGATGAAGAAGAAGCGGAAAAAACAGATAAAGCTAATGGCAGTGGAGCATGTAACAAAAGCAAAGAAACCGATAAAAATAATGAAAATCATAAAAGTTCTGTTGGTATAACATCTGAGAGGTAATTTACTTCAACTCAAAAACAGACAACAGCGCAGGTACATCATCGAACTCTATTAAACGATTCACAGTTTATATGCATAGGTCTTTGATTTACTATTAACCATGACATTTTATCATTTGCTACAGGATGAAGCATTGGGCGGTGATGTAATAAAGAAAATAAATTGAGGGAAGCCTAATAAAATACGGTTCCTACGCAATTTCGATTCCAATTTAGATTAGTTTGTCCATGTCCGAATCCTTGTTTATACACTACTTGTAAAACATTATATTAAACAAATACTTTTCATTAAATCTTGAAATATTTGATAATATATAATATATATTATATATAATTCGGACATTCAAGTTGCAACAAAAAAAAATACATACTATAAACAAATCTTAAAATCGTATAAAATAGAGATTTAAAAACGACATCAATCTTAAATAAATACTAATGACAGAACAACTAGTACAAGAACTAGTAAAACACCGTTTATCTGGACTGTGTTTATCCAACATAGTAACCCGTTACCAACAATTGGATGTCAGGAACGATGCTCCTCTTATCCAACTCCAGTCTACGCGACATACCCATTATACAACACACTGTTTTTGTTTCTTAGTTAGAAATTCTAGCATAGTCTTCCTGCATAGAATGTAAGATAAGTAACGATTTAATTCAGTTACTTGTATCTATGTGATTCGTCCAGAAACTATATTCTCATTACGTCTTCACACAAATCAAACGAAAAGAGAAAAAGAGTGGTGCTTTGTATTGAAGAAAAATTTGAAATTAATAGACGCTTCAGAAACAATTAATCTCTTGTCTCGTAAATATAACATTGGTAGATTTACTGTATATATCATAAAAAAATTATAAAGATAACATATTAAAATGCAAAGAAGATGATGCAGCAAACACGAATAGAGGAATAAAAATGAATAACAGCTTCTAAAAGTCGGTGAAAGTAATTCATCTTTGCATGAAAGATCAGATAGCGAACAAACCGTAATCACAAAGTTATATATATAATGTTGCAAGGTGCATTTCACACTGCGTAGAGTGCGATGTAGAAAATGTGATTAAAAATGATGGAAATGATAAAGGATTTCATATTCTTAACGACAATAAAATAATATCTCAAGTTATAGAGGATCAATCTGAAGTGAATGTATAATCAGGTACGCTATACAGTATGTTATACAATACTTACATTAAACAACTTAAGAAACAGTTTCAGATATCTAGAAATAAAGAAATAAATACAAGACATGCCCATAAAGCGACATTTTATTAGAAAATAAGCTTACATATTGCAAAGAAAATATATTAGGAATTGTAGATCTCGATAAGTTACATGCATGCCGAAAATTTCATCGAAATCAGTTAACGCAAGGTCATAGTTACGAGCATTAAACAAATTTTAAAACAGCAACTTTCTCACAATTATTGGACAGAAATATTAAAAATCAGGACAAAACTGCGATTTTTGCGATCTTTAATTGTTTACCGCTTATACCAAAGTCAACCGATTCCGCTGAAATTTTCAACATGCATATAAATTACCGAGATCTACGAAATGCATTTCTTAAATCATCGTTATATATATTTCGTCATATATTATTTTCTTTAATCATTCTAAGCAATAACAAAATTCAAGTTGTTCAGTCCAGTTCTAAGCAAGTTATGGCGTTTTAAAAGTTGTCCGAATATTAATATAAATAAATATGGCCGCGACGCCATATATCCGCAAGAACCGATTGCCCACGTGGAAGACACGTGCTTCCAGTTTCGCAAGCTTTCTCGAGACGCCATATGCGTAACGCACGTGGCGTGTAATAATTTGCACTGGCGAATAATTAGCCCATCCGAGAGAAGGTGTCCGAGCCATTGAAATGTAAATGAAGAAATTCGTACTGATAATGAGACTTACCGAAAAACTGATCAGAAATTCCCAGTTACGAATGCGGCTTCTGGCCGGTCACTAGTCTTGCCATATCTTTGGAACGGTCGCTGCCAGTTGTTGCCAGCACTGTCCTTTATTATTTCGCCTGCTGCCCTATGGTCTTTAGCGGCTATCTTCCTTCATTTCGTATGAATTAATCTCGGCTCGAATTGTCACAGTTACACTTATTTCTTCCAAATACCCAACGCTACGGTCTACGCGACAGTGATCCTCGTTCTCGGCAGATCGCTTCCTCAGCCAGAAACGAGGCATTCCCCACTCCCCAGACTCACGGCTCGGCACGACGCACAAACCCTACGCGCACTCGCCGTTGCTCAGGGCCGGCACCATTCGACTCAGCCCACGCTCCGAGCGTCCTAGATCTCGCGGCATAATTCAGTGACTGTAGAGAATACCGCAACATGTTACAATTTCAAGAAATTTCATTTTGTGCAAATACGATAAGCTCAATAAATGGAAAACCAAGAAAGGAATTGGTTTCTGTAAGAACTTTAAAGGACAAACATCTCGAAAGTGAAAACATGTGACATTCAGTGTTTTTTCTTCCAGCCGCAGAATTTCCTTCTTTCCTGATTTTGTTAAAAGACTTACTAATCACTTTGCAAATAAAGATAAAAAAAATACAAAAATCATGTTTTCCACAAAACAAAAAAATAAATTATTATATTCAAAAAACTCTACCAAATTGCAGAAAAACAGTCTAGACTGAGCCCTCTTATAGCAAACTACGTGTTACATTTAAGATTACTTTTTTTGTCCGTGAAATGTGTATACGCTATACGTGATTGTACTGAACATGTGTAATAAATTATGATACCCAAAGCTCATACAATTTTCGAACTTTAGTATTTACCTAGCACTCTTTATAGTGATTAGATCAGTGCACAGAGATTGACATATAGTAATTAGATGAGTGTGCAGATGATAACTAGAAAAGGCTCAGTAAATGAACCGTTCAGTGCACATATCGCTTAACTCCATAAAAGAAAAAGTTGAGAAACGCGATGAAACGATGTACATTGTTTTCTAAAATTCCTGTTATAATATAGATTCACACATATAATGTAGAGTGCATAAATACAGATATAGCTTTCATCTGACGCTGTATAAAATTAATAAGAAAGAATAGCCAAAAAATAATCGTCAGTAATGTTACAGCTTTTATGTGACTGGTGGAGTTAATCAATTTGGCAACTGAAAAAAAGTAGTAAAGTTAAATTCAGTCTTTAAATTTTTAAGTTTTTTATTACAGAAAAAGTTAGTTATTATATATTTTTATTACAGCTTTTGCATAAACATGAATGTTCACAGTTCTGTTATATTATATTATTTGTAATTAATTCATCAGAAATATTATAAATAATGTCTTCTTCATCAGCTGGATGTGAGGATTCGTCATTTCGATTTGTTGTCAAGTTTTTATAGTAATCATGTTCAACAGGAGGAATGTATTTTAGCAGGTCCATCATGTCTCTCCATTTTTCCCTTGTCACAGTTCTGCCTTTAGGATATAATAAAGGCTGATATATATTTTTCAAACTTTGCGGTCTACCTGATACAGATTTTCTTAAATTAATGGCTTTAAATTCTGTATCTTCATTATAATCACATTTGAATTGTATGAGATGGGGTTTGGACCTTTCTAATTTTATCCAGCGTATTTTAAGCCAATTTACTGGAAAGCCTGTGACGGTTACTTTTCTGTTAATGATTGATTGTTCTAAAGGTTTTGTTGAAAAAATATCTTGGTGGGTCATTTGGATTAGATGAAATGGAGCTTTCTTTTTACATGTTTTGATTATATTGTACCAATCATCTGGTGAAAAAATGTTTTGATTTTTTTTCGCACGTGACTCAATAATGGCAAAATCTGAGTCATTAGGCAAATAGCTGTGCCCACTTACCAAAAATTTCATTTCAATTGACTCAGCTCTTATTTCCATACTCTGAACAAGTTTCAATAAACTTAAGACAGTTTTAATATTTCTGTTTTGCCCGGTACACGAATCCGAATATGTTATTATTTTTTCAAAGTTTGTAGCGTAAGTCTTTATGTACTTTATTAGACAAGATGAAATTTCTTGAGACCCACGAGATCCTTCAGTTTCTGGCCAAACAAACATGTGGCTTATATTTTTAATGAATTCATGACATCCGAAATTATAAACATATAAATTACGCTTATAATAAGCTACGGATGTGGTCAGCTTGGGAAAGGACAAAGCTTCTTCCAAGTCGAAAGAAAATAAGAAAACTTTTTCTGATGTTGCCATTCGGTCGGCAGCCATTTGGCTGCGAGCCCGTTTAGCCTCTTCTAAGTGAGTTTCCTTTTCAATTTCTGCCATCTTCTTTGCCTCACCGTCTGAGGATTGAATTTTTATTTGCAAAGCATCACAATTTTGACACGTATCCTTTGATGGTTGTTTAAAATGTAAATTAAATTTTGTAGAGAACACATTATAGTAATACTTTTCTTTCACTGGTACTACATTTTCCTTTTCACATTCTGTGACGTATAGTTCACACATCTTCTTAATATTTAAGTCAGGATCTAAATATTGTCGTCTTGGATTATGAGCTCTAGTGTAGTGACTACGGTATCAACCAAAGATGTAACTTGTTCTTTAGGACAACATTTGTATATCCGCCCATCGCTCACCTGATAAGTGTCTCTAAAATATTTTTTGCAAATGAGAATATCACGTGTGTCTTTTCGAAAGTAATATGTAAAAGAATGTGATCTTCGTTCTTTAGTTTCATTCGTGGGGCGCCTTCTTTTTATTTCGTTGACTTTAATACAACCTCTTAAGAAAATATTTTGGTCAAGCTGACTATGTAATCTATAAAATGCCTTCATGGCAGTCTCTCTCTCATTTGAAAAAATTTTTTGGTTGCACTTTTGGCGGCATCTGCATTTTATATCGACAAATGTTTTTGCAGGTATTAAATTTCCTCCCCTATTCCTATATGCCAAACCTTTTGTTCTGTTATGCTTTTGTAAATTTCGTGTCCATTTATCAGGATTACAACTTCTTTTCCTCCCGATCAACGTGTTTGTTGCGAAATTTGTACTGTTGCAATCAGATGAATCCGAGGAAAACGATAAACGTCTTCTTGAACCACACTTTCTGTTAATAAATCGTATTGAAGAACCATCACTGTTTTCGTCATCCACGTTGTTATTAGTCTCACTCATCTTGGTTATAACGGTATAATATTTATTTCTTTAAAAACAATCTGGGAGTAATGATGAAAAGACCAAGAAAATATGTAGGCCGTGCAGTAATGGTGAAGTAGACAGTAACATTCAGCGTGCGAGATCACTGTTATACTAACTACCGTTTGCATTGCGCTTTTTTTTAATCTGTTTGTCGATGCGATTTTATTACCAATATTATTGAGAGGGGGGAAAGCATCTTCGGCTGTTTAAAACAAAGCGTTGATGCATGACAATAAAGCAACGATTACATTAGGGTATGGAGTTAATCAAAATGACTTCTGAAATAAATTACTTATTTTTCAATGGCCAAAAAAATGTTGCCGTTTAATGGTGTTAATTTTTATTACACAGGGAAGTTATTATAAATATAAAAAGTTATGACTATAGCAAGTGCTTTGACACATAAATTTAAGATTTTTCAGAAAGTGGAGTTAATCGATGTATGCACTGAACGGCTCAAATAGCACGCAGTAGTAAACTTTTCATTCTTACAAGGCACAGTAACTCGATCGAAAACTACTATTTATATTTTGTTAAATATTTTATGTTCCTTATATATTTCAATTATAATAAAATTAGTAGTTATGTAAAAGACATCAACATATATGACATCAACAACATAAAAGACATCAACATAGAAAATCATATAATTTATCGAAAACTTCAGACGCCACTTTAATGGGCACAGTAAGTGACATACTAATCCTATCTGGTTATCATACAGAACTGAAAATTAACAGTTATGGACCTATATACATAATATCGATTTTAAATGTCGGCATTCAACTATCACATTTCTCCTTGGTGCTCGAAGACATCGTCGCTACTCGGCAGTTATTTTGTGTGCGTTGAGTTTTTTGTTTCAATTGATGGGTCAAACAGCGCGTTCTAGTCAGCCTGTCGCAGTTACATAAACGGATATAAAGGACATAAAATAGCACGTGTGCATACTTCGAATAAAATATCATTATTTAATTGGATACGCGGTATTGTGCTTTTTGTTTATTTCCATCATTAAACAATGGAAACTGTTTGATGAGAATTTTTGGATTCTCCATAATTCTTTCACGAACTGAAACCTATGTCATAATTGTTTTCAATCTCTGCTTTATGAAGGTATATTCAAGAATGTAAAAGTTTGAATCTTCAAAATTCTGGCAAAAGTTATCCGCAAATCTATTCGTAGCCTTCATATAAAGATAAAGATAAAAGATGAAAATTATATTCAACGCCACGAATAAATACGCTTTGAATAAAAAATGTATGTATTGGAAATGGATGTAAAAAGAAATGTGCACTGATACTTTCTGATAGAAAAATATCTTTACTTCGCGACATGTGAAGAAGCTCAAAGAAGAAGAAACTCAACGAGCTACAGTGCCGGACGAATAGATAGCACACTTTAAAATTAACGTAATTTAGATTTATTTAAGGTAATAGCCGAGATTCTAATACTATATAGATTTGTAAATTACTGTTATGAACATACACAAATAAAATAAAATTACGTTACGCCAGTTTAAACAATTTTACTTAGAAAAAAAGAATTTTTATGGAAATACGGTGGAAAATAATGATGGCATATTTCACTAAGAATTATGTTGCGACTCCATGTAATTCCAAATAAAAAAAAACATGAAAAAAGTGTAAAATAAAATATTTTTTTGTTTAGGATTTAGTTTTCGAGAAAATCGAGATTGAAAATTTGCTAAGCGCTGTACATCGCTTATAGCCGGAAAAGCGTATGTACAAAGCAAGGTTTAAAACCTGGTTTTCTCAAAAACGAAATCCTAAAAAAAAAGAAGTCACTCTATATCTTTTTCATTTCTTTTTTATGAAGAATAACCCGGTGACCGCTTGTATATAGTTTCAGGAATACCCTGTACATATTTTTCAACAGGGTGATGCCGCGAATTTTTTTCTCGAGGATTAATCAGCAAGATCATATCGTTGAAAATTGTTGCGAAAATCATAACCATGCATTATGCAAATGGCAGATAATTTCAAAAGATTGCCGAATGATAAAAATGTATTTAAGATGATAAGAAACAATTAGAACAAAAAACTAATAAAGAAACTTCGTAGATAATGACGACTGTTAATAAGTGGAAAGATGAAGCCACAAAACATTAGGCATTCAATATTATTGCTTGATTTATTGACATACATAATTTTTAGTTAAGTGTGCTAACATTTTGTCCGACTGTATTTGCATAAAAATTCTCTTTTTTTAAATAAAATTGTTTACACTTGCGAAATGCAATTTTATTTCATTTGTGTATGTTTATAGTGGTATTTTGCCAATTTATATAGAAACAGTATTTTAGTTGTAATGTTACATAAATAAAAATTACATTAGTTTTAAAGTATGTTATCTTTTTGTTAGATACTGTATTACCCCGAAATGAAAACTAGAGAGCATAATCGGAAACTTGAGACCAAGCATCCACATATTCGACACTTTCCTATCTTTATTTGAAAAACGATTCTATGAATATTGATTTGTTTTTGTTCTGGAACAATGTAGTTACGTGTTGATAATTAAGTGGTATTTTTATTTGTCGGACAAATTCTCGACTAATAAAATTATTTATTTCAAACACATCGAATAAAGATACTTATTTTATTAGGACCCTCCACAATATTGCATAAAGATGAAGAAATATCTTTTCTTCGTAACGTTTCTATAATTTATTATCTAAATAATGTACAACTCTGCTAGGTTGTCATTTGTTTCGCAATTACAAGATGCAAATGAATTTCAGCATAAATTATACTGCAAAAATATCGTACAGTATTTATGATGAAATAGTTGAAAATGTTAAATGCTAGATGTTTTTAATCGAGTAGTACATATATTTAATCGATCCAAAAGTTTCAGTCATATTACTACGAGATCGATTAATATTGTATTAAAAAATAATGCACCGTCAGACATAATAAAATTCGTTTATTAGAAGTAAGTTAAAAAGATTAAATATTTAAATTATGGAAAAAATTACAACTTAAATTACATTGCACACACACACACACAGCTACTGCAGTAACTCGAAATTTTATATTATTTTCACGATTCCCTTAGTTTCGTTAATATCATTTAGTCCAAGTAGACTAATAAATATACGATCAAACCCTACCAGAAAATCTGAAAAATTTAAAACACTGATTGCAATAGATTATGTATTGAGGAACAGTCTTTTCTCTATTCCTGCGAAAAAGAAACATATCAATTATTTTTCTTCCTCATTATTTTGAACCACAATTTTCAACAAAGAAGAAGCTGACAAAATTCTTTAATATATTAGGAAAGGTCTATGGTTTATTTAGAAATGGTTTCATAAAAAAGAAACGAAATACGTCGAGATACACCATATGCTGTGCAATGCTTCGAAATTCTCGTTTACGATAAGCATAGTTTCAGGACAGTCCTTCCGTCCTTGACAGCAATTGCAGGGAATACTATTTTATGGCACCTTCAAGTGGCTTTCTCGTTTAGGGTCTCCGACGAGAAGAATCAAGCCGTCAGAGGAATGACTTACAGACGACTCGAGACAATAGATACGAACATGTGTACGCTAGAGGCGAGCAGGACAAGGATGGCTCGCAACATCGAGATCCCATTGAATTAGGAAAGGACGAAAGAAATAGTATAAGCTTCTGATAGAATTGTTCGGTACCTACGAATGCATAGAAACATACGCCGCTTAAGTTATATAATCACTTTTAATGAAAAACAGCGATGTATCATTGACTGTAGTTTTCATAACAGTCTAATAAGATGTTGGATAACCCTTGGATTTGAGGACTGCATTGCATCTGTGTGGCATAAATTCAGTCAGAATTTCTGGTCATATTTTCGTGATTGTTTCCATTAATTCTGCTTTATTGTTAAAAGATCCCATTCCCTTGTGATAAATAACCAATTGTCGGATTTCAAAAGACGTATTTCTTCCTTTTCATCCCATTTTCACAAGTAAAGCGTCTGATATCACCAATAATTTCTGTGGTACCGAGTTCTTACAACGAATTTTTATTTATTTATAAACAATATGTGTTAGCGGCGTCGTCAATGTAATACAATATTTTACTCTGGCATCTAAGATGTTGTGTCCGAATATTTTTGCGACGTTAAATTCTGTCACAATCTTGTTTATCGCTTGTTATACAAAAGAACATGTGCAATAAATAAACAAAATTTATTTTTCTACTTACTTTAAGAAGTGCTTTATTATATGAGGAAACGATTCAATAATACTACCATAAACAATAAAAGGGAGCAATAATTTTTCTAATAATATCGTGTCCGAATATTAATGGGAGTCACATGTATCTATTTAATATAAAGAATGTGAAATAAAACTGTAATAAGAAGTATATACATTCGGGTAAACGATGGAATAAAAAATGCTCAAAAATTACTTTTGCCTATATCTTTATCCGAAATATATTTAAAACATTAAGAACTTAATTTTGAAAAAAATCGAGAAAGAGCAATACTTATGAAAAAAATTAGCCTCATCGGCGCTCGCACAACGTTCAAAAGACTCGTATCTCGCTCGCTCCATCAACCAACGACGTTGTAATCATAACGAAGATTTTGTATATCACGCATATCATAGTTTCATATCTTGAATTTCGTGTTCCTAGTTAAGTAATCGTTTCTTTAAATGTAAAACCGTTTAATACTGCATAATATACTTATTAAGTGGACAATATTATACTTAACCAAGTTAAGTATGGAGAAAATGTCGAAAGTTTGGTTTTTAGTTTTTATAATATTGTTTCACCCCCACAAAAAATCTGGCAGAGATTGCTGACAACATCAGAGATTGCTGCTTTTGGCAATATCCTCCGATAGAATTAAAATGGCGAAGACAAGATGTGTCATTTCCGAAAAATTTGCAACTTTCCGTTTTGTTTTTACGTTCTCTATTTTTTGTGATCACATTTTACGATCGAAAAATCTGAAAAAATTCTCTAACATGTGGCCTGTTATACAAAATGGATCAAATCTTTTTAAAAATTTTAAAATGCCATTGTTCATCAGTTGGTAAATATGAACAAAACTTTGAAACTGTTTTAAGTAATTATATTTAATTACATATTTTGAGGTTAGCAATCTGTTGTTAAGAAGTTAAAAATTTTTAGGTTAAATCACTGCATACTACGTCGACGTATTTTTCGTTTGCTCTCTAATGCGGCTCGGTTTGCGCCGAATGACGTGTTTATGATTAATCTATTAATTTAATCATTTTCCAGTTATTTTACCTTATTATTAATAAAAATATTAATACAACTTCGACAAACACAAAAGTAGACAGCAAATAAAGGATGGATATCATTATAATGCAATGCGACACTTTTTTATTTCTTATTTTTTCTTAACGGTAATTGTAAGATTTTTCTCACTGTAATTGTGAGGTTTTTGTGATTAAATTAAGATCAAATACAATATAATTTTTGTAAGATTATATCTTATAAAATTACAAATTTTATAAAAAATATAAATATACTTTTCATATTAATACTTACTTGATTATAATTTATGGTAAAAAATTTGTTTGTTCTTATTTTAATCAGAAAAATCTTACAAACACATTTACGCAAATTTTATTTAAAAATAAACAAAAAGAAGGATGTTTCATCTTTGCATTATGTATTTTGTACCTGTTGTCCCATATTCAAGCCCGGATTAGATTACGATCCATGTGACTCGTTCGACTTTGAATTTTTTCGGCATGTCAAGGGGAGCCCCCAACCCCCCTCAGTAGTAAGTGAAAAACTACCTAGAACTACCATGCACTTATGCAAACAAAAATTACGTGTTCTAAGCAAAATGACCTATGCAAACGTAATAAGTGGTACCACTCAAGAAGGAATTGAACGAATTTTCAAGAAACCAATCACATTTCAAGATAGGCGTATACAATCCTGTATGAGTGGAGAGTGTTCACAGTCGCGATAACGTGGGAATGATTGGCCTCTCGAATGTATTTAGAATATTGATTCAATTACGAATTATTTTAATCACGAGTGTAATTGAAATACAATATAATATATATGTATGTATAATTATTTGTTGTTTGAAAGTTTAAATGAAAGAGAAAACAATTACTTATTAATTATCTGAAATAATAAAATTTGTTTATTAATTACGAATACGATTTCAATTGTTACTTATTAATTATCATTTAATGGTTAAGTATTTATTATTCATGCGGTATACCGTGTCCAATAAATAATAATTACGTCGTAGTTATTAATAATATTTTAATTTATTTATTAAGTACATTGTAATTCGTAATTAATGTAATTGAAATACTTAGTATTTTGTAATTATACTCCTATTTAATTACAAATCACCTTGTATTTTAATTAAATGGCGATCTCAATATCGAATTACATTGTAATTGAATTACTTTGTAATTATAATTCCTTGAGAAATTCAAATGTTCGCCAGATCCTTATCCTTAATCGATAAGGATTTGATGAATTGTCCGCAAAAGACCGCAATTTCTAAAGAGCATTCCATAAATCGCTCAAGTACTTTTCCAACTAAGGAAAATCCACTGTAGGTTGGTTCCTCAACTTTCTCAACTCAACTTCCAAAGCTATACAATTACGCTGTAAAGGTCGTGACGAAGAAAGAGAGTCCCGCACAGCGGTGTGGCGCGTCCACCGCGTGAACGTTATAATTTTGAACATTATAACTTTTTCACCCGCTAGACGCGCCACGTCGCTGTGCGGGACTCTCGCACATGCGTCGCTTGTCCTCACTCCTTGCGTAGCCTTTTTCGTGAACAGGTTGGTCGTAACATATAAATTCCTTACCAACAACAAATACATATATAGGAGTGTGGTGACATGAAACAAACGTCTGACTTGCAGAATGTCTTGTCGAGCACTGTCGTTCGAGTATGTTCAAGTAGACGCAAGTGTAGCGCGAGGCTACGCCTACTAACAATGCTGCATGTTCGATAATTTCAATCCCCGATTTACATGGATGGATCTCTCGATAGGAGTCATATAGTATTACATAAAAGTCATTGACGTACCATATCAGCCGCAAGTTTCGAATCGTTATCCCATTAAAAATAGTATGTCATTCCCATTCCTAATTAACCCGCACTTTTTTGCTAATTTTCCTTTCATATGTCAAAATTCAAGTGTTTACCCATTATTTCGTCTATAAACACTAATTCTCCGACTCAGAGAGAGATTTGCTTCGCAAATTCCACTCTCTTTGTTTTATTCACTTCAGTGATGTACGGTTGCTTCCTCACAATTTTGCTTTTAAATCCTGCCCAATGTAATCTGAATCGTTCTTGTATGCATTTGATTTTTATTTCGTTCCTGGACTTTTGATACAATCTCAGACGCACTTATATCTGGCTTCTTTTTAATAATCCTAAGAATTTCATGTTTTTGTACTGTTAATTTTTTTGGTCTGCCACTCGGTGCAATATTCTTTCTTTTCTATATTTATTTACTAGGGTAAGTGGGTTATTTACTGTGTTTGTTCCGGCCGAATCGCGGACCGCGGGTCAACGCACGTTCGACATTCGATGTACGCCGTCTCGCCGTTTTTGTCGAATAAACGGCGAGGCGGCAAGACAATAACACGATCGACGTGCGTTGGCCCGACCGTCAAACGCTCGCCTCGGCCGTTGTAAACACGCGGCGTTTTGCCTTAGGAGGCAATGACCCGGCATTCGACGCCTGACGATGCTTCTCCTTGAACATCGGCCAGGTGTCTATATATACTGCCGCAAATTCGATAACGGATGGAATTGTCAACAATTTCAGTGCAGATACCATTACAAGTTTTATTCAGCGCCCTTGCGCCCGTACGAAGCCGTGCTTCATTTTTATAGTCTGCGAAGTCGTGCTTCATTTCATACTAAGTTCGAAGCCGTGCTTCAAATTTAACCTCTGAACGGAGCCGTGCTCCAAACATTGTAAACGAGGACTGCGGAGTCCAACAAATAAATCGTTGTCGTCTCCTCACAACTTCCGGCGGTTTTTTTGTGCCGTGCGCAACAGTGTTCATTAAAGTGTCGTCCTAAGTTTTCGACAAATTAAATGGTTTTCTTAACCCTTATCGCAATTCTTAAAATATTTAAAATATATGTTGATTAGTTGTGTGCGTGAACTCGGGATTTCCCGAAACCCGATGCTTGGAACGGGATGAGGAGATGTGTATCGGGTCGGGACGAGATCGGGACGACAATATTCAAGATTCCTGAAAACATTCGATTTCCTATGCTACCAATTATTACAAAACGACACATCGCCGTACCTAGTACAGAATTGACTAGCGAAAAGATGTTTTCAACAATTGGAAATATCGTTGCAATCGAGAGAACCAAGCTATTACATACTGTCATACGTAGAGAATTTTAAATCAAACTATACATATCTTACTTTTCTGGTTTGTTAAAAAATATAAAATTTTGCAAAATAAACTGCAACAATGGAAATCAAAATTTTTTAACCAGTATTTTAAGAAGTCCTAAACATTTTCGGAAAACCCGAAAGTTTCAAGATCCCGTCCTGATCCGTACTCGCACACCTCTAACATTGATGTCTATTATATAATATAAATACACAAATTTTATGATAACCGAAATATATAAAGAACACAAAATAATTAACAAAATCTAATATAAAAATCAGTTTTCGATCGAATTACTGCGCTCTTAAAAAATGAAAGGTTAATTACTATGTGTCAGTAACTGAGCCTTTTCTAATTACCATGTGCCAATTTCTGATCACTGATCTAGTTACCGTGTGTCGATTTCTGTGCACTGATCTAATTAGATCTAATTTGATGTAATCAGTTCTAGGTAAATACTAAACTTCGAAAATTGTATGAGCTTTAGGTATCATAACTTATTATACATGTTTCAGTACTTGCAATATTATTTTAAAAAAGGAAAGAAAATTACGTGCAGTGTCCATACATTTCACAGACCAAGAAATTAACGTTAAATGCAATACGCAGTTTGTCATAAGAGGGCTCTGTAATCACAACGCACACATAAAAAAAGACATGAAAACTTAAAACAAGACGCAAATATATCTAGGCAGTGGATTAATTATTATTTTTCTGTAATTTTGTCGAGTTTTATAGATATAATAGTTTATTCTTTTGTTTTGGAAAGCATGATTTTTGTATCTTTTTCGTCTTTATTTGCAACCTGATTCATAGGGCAAAATGACGTCAAACCATTATTAGAAATTTAAGAAGTTAGTTTCTGCATTTCATAAATCTTAGGATGTTAAACTTTTGATTCGGTTGTGAAAATTACAGGTGAAGGGAACTAGTCAAATAAAATGGTTTTCGTTCTGTGACACTATGTTTCCTGAAGCATTCTGTTATATCTTGAATATATTAGATCAATTGAGAATAAACACAAGAAATTATCGTAAGATCGGCAGTACCCCAAAGTAGCCATGTTGCAGTAACGAGGACAATCGTTTCCGACTTCAAAATGTCGTGGCCACTTAACATATAAGCGACTTTTTAGCCGACATTTCGAGCTCTACATTTAATTATTATACAATGCACTGAAACACTTGACTGAGCATTCATCGCAGGTAACTGTTAGGATAGCTGTTAAAGTGATAAGGTACCCTGCGAGTTATTGACCTAAAAATATAAAAATAACTGTCTGTTAAATATGAGTTACCTAGAATCATATGATACAGCAACCATTAACTGCTATTGTAAAAAAATACTTAGTACCTAGAATTGTCGTAATGGGAACGTCAACTTCTGCCAATTAAATTCTTATTCAATGAAGAACGGCTCCATTCCATTCGTAAAGTAATACATTCAAAAATAGCATATCAGTCATCCCTTTCACAATACATACCTGGTTTGTGAGAAATAATATTCACAGCCTGTCTGTAATTTAAATGTTTACAAGCGAAAAATAGTTTATCAAGAAACTTATAAGAAACAGGAATGCCTTGCAGCGACACACGGTCGGCGATCAAATATCCATTCGAACTGTCTGCTTTCAGATGTCATGGATTAGGTGAGAAATATCTTCCCTGATGTTTATAAGCCTGGAAATGACTTTATTCTTTTACTATTTTCACGTGTACAGCAAACTTCGCTGATGAAAACGTCGCCAGCCGTGTACCGATACGGAATTATAGTCGTCGATTGTCAACAACAATAAAAACAAGTCGTGAGGATTAGCCTAGCTTCCGATGTAGCTGAGTAGAATCCATTCTTCTTTTAGTTTAATAGCGAGGTTAGGAC